>NW_006922318.1:296204-297138 GCF_000298275.1 Orycteropus afer afer | reverse complement strand
AAACATTTTCTGTTATTCTTTGCTTTCAGCCAAGATCCATCTGTCATCAGCAACAATATCTCTAATTCCACAATCCCTTCTGAATCCAGCTTGCATTTCTAGATGTTCCCTGTCAATATATTGCTGCAACCATTTTTAAATTATTTTCAGCAATATTTTGCTTCTGTGTGATAATAATGATATTGTTCAATAATTTCCTTATCCCGTGGGATCACCTTTCTTTGGAATGGGTACAACTATGGATCTCATCCAGTCGGTTGTGTTTATATAACATGATATTTACTGCATGTTAGCTGTATCCTGTTTTTATAAATGCACTGGATTTATTTTATGCAAGTTTTGAAAGGGAAGGAAGAATCAAATATGAGTTCAAAGATGTAAAATGAATGATTGGGAAAAATGTTTCCATTGTGGAAGAACTCCCAAAACCTTCAAAAGTGCTTGGCATAGGAAAGTCTTCTGCCCAGGTTGCAGACTGAGCTCCATTTTGTATTATACTATCAAATCAGAGCTGCAGGGTTCAGGTAAAGGGAGGGAGACAAGGCCCCAACCCAAGAGGCAGAAGGTGGGGGAAAAGCCAGGGACGAGACAGAGCTGCAGATCCAGGTAAGGGGAGAGAGACAGGCCTCACCCTAAGAGGCAGGAAAGGGGGAAGATCTGTGGGATCCAGGTAAGGGGAGGGCAGAGAGGTTTTGAAAAGCTAAGGGAGACAAACTTTTCTATCAGTTTGTCCTACTGTGGTGGCTTGCATGTAGCTGTGAGGCTTGAGGTTGTGCCACTGGTGTTTCAAATGCTAGCAGGGTTGCATATGGTGCACAGGTTTCAATGCAGCTTACGGACTGAGACAAACTAGAAGAAGGAAGAGGCCATCCACTTCTCAAAGAATTGGCCAGGGAAAACTTTATGAACAGCAGAGAAACACTGTCTGATACAT
>NW_006922318.1:280176-296104 GCF_000298275.1 Orycteropus afer afer | reverse complement strand
CTGAACAGAAGATTTCAAAGAGCAGCTTGAGCAGACAAAGCCAGTTATTATAATGAAATATGCAAAGACCTGGAGTTAGAAAACCAAGAGGGAAGAACATGCTCAGCAGTTTTCAAGCTGAAAGAACTCAGGAAAAAAATATAAGCCTTGAGTTGCAATATTGAAAGATTCTATGGGCAAAATATTGAATGATGCAGGAAGCCTCAAACGAAGATGGAAGGAATACACAGAATCACTGTACCTAAAAGACCCGGTTTATCTTCGTCCATTTCAGGAGGTGGCATATGATCAAGAACCAATGGTATTGAAGGAAGAAGTTGAAGCTGCACTGAAGGAACTGGCGAAGAACAAGGCAGATAATAGTTTTAAAAGATTTTTTTAATCCATTGTCCCAATCTGTTATGCCAAAATATGGACATATTTCAAGCTTTCTGGTTGATACTTGTACAACTTTAGAGAAAAATGTTCATCCAGTTGCAGACACTGGATCATTCTTTAGCCGCCCCTTTTATGTAAATTATTATTTGTTGTTGTTGTTAGGTATTCATAGAGACCCTATGTACAACAGAACAAAACACTACCTGGTCCTGGGCTATGTTTGAACCCATCATCACAGCCACTGTGTCTATCCATTTTGTTGAGTGTCTTCCCCTTTTTGCTGACCCTCTCTTTTACCAAGAATGATATCCTTCTCCAGGAACCGATCCTTTCTGACAACATGACCAGGTACAACAGATGAAGTCTGGCCAGTCTCACTTCTAAAGAGCATTCAGGCTGTACTTCCTCCAAGACAGTTTTGTTCCTTCTTCTAGCCATCTATGGCACATTCAATATTCTTTGCTAACACCAAAAGTCAAATTCATTAATTCTTCTGTGGTCTTTTTATTCATTGTCCAACTGCCACATGCATATAAGACTAGTGACAATATCATAGTTTGGATGAGGTGCACTTTATTCTTCGAAGTGACATCTTTGCTCTTTAAGAATTTAAAGAGATCTTTTGCAGCAGATTTGCCCAATGCAACACATCCTTTTATTTCTTCACTGCTGCTTTCATGTGTGTTGACTGTGAATCTGAGTAAAGTGAAATTCCTGACAACTTCAATTTTTTTTTCTGTTGCTTATTTGTCCAGTTCTGAGGATTTTACTTTTCTTTATGTCGAGGTGTAAACCATAATGAAGGCTGTAGTCTTTGATCTTCATCAGTAAGTGCTTCAAGTCCTCTTCACATTCAGCAAGCAATGCTGTGTCATCTGCATCTAGCAGGTTGTTGAGTCTTTCTCCAATCCTGATGCTGTGTTCTTCTTCATATAGTCCAGCTTCATGTATTATTTGCTCAGCATACAGATTGAATAAGTACATTGAATGGATGCAACCATGGAGCACTCCTTTCCTGCTTTTGAACCATGCAGTATCTCCTTATCCTGTTCAAATGACCACCTCTTGGTCTATGTTCAGATTCCACCTGAGCACAATTAAGTCTTCTAGAATACCCATCCTTTGCAATGTTATCCATAATTTGTTATGATCCACAGAGTTAGATGCCTTTGCATAGTCAATAAAATACAGGTAAACATCTTTCAAGAATTCTTTGCTTTCAACCAAGGTACATCAAAATCAGCAATAATGTCCTTAATTCCATGCCCTCTTCTGAATCTGCCTTGTATTTCTGGCAGTTCCCTGTCAATATTCTGCTGTAACCTTTTTTTGAATTATTTTCAGTAAAAATTACTTATGTGTAATATTAATGATATCATGCAATAATTTCTATTGGATCACTTTTCTTTGGAATGGGCATAACTATGGATCTCTTCCAGTCAGTTGGCCAGGTAGCTGTCTTCCAAATTTCTTGGCATAAATAAGTAAACACTTTCTGCACTGCATCCATTTGTTGGAACATCTCAATGAGTATTCCATCAATTCCTGGAGCCTTGTTTTTATCTAATTCTTTCAGTGCAACTTTGACTTCTTCCTTCAATATCATCATATCTTGATCATATTCTACCTCCTGAAATAGTTGAACGTCAAACAATTCTTTTTTGGTACAGTGATCGGGTGTTCCTTACATCTTCTTTGGATGCTTCCTACATTGTTCAATATCTTGCTCATTTAAAAAACAAAAAATAACTCACTGCCATGGAGTCATTTCCTACTCATAGCGACTCCTCATTGGTTTTCCAAGGTGATATCTCTATGGAAGTAGATTGCCCAAACTTCCTTCTGAGGAGTGGCTGGTGGGTTTAAACCACCAGCCTTCTGGTTAGCAGTCAAATGCCTTAGGCACTACACCGCCAGAGCTCTCATTTTTCCCATAGAATCCTTCAATATTGCAACTCAAGGCTTGAATCTTTTCTTTCCTTCTTTGAGCTTGAAAAATGGCAAATGTGTTCCTCCCTTTTGAATTTCTAATTCCAAGTCTTTGCACATCACATCCTAATACTTACTTTGTCTTCTTGAGATACCCTTTAAAATCTTCTGTTGATCTCTTTTACTTCATCATCTCTTCCATTCATTTCAAGAGCAAGTTTCAGTGTCTCTTCTGACGTTCATTTTGGTCTTCTCTTCCTTTCTTGTCTTTTTAATGACCTTTTGCTTTCTTCATGTATCTCCTTATCTTGTTTTTGATGTCATCTTACAACTCATATGGTCTTCAGTCATTGGTGTTCAATGCATCAAATCTATTCTTCAGATGGTCTCTAAATTTGAGGAGCATAAAATCAAGGTCATATTTTGGCTCTTGTGGGCTTGTTTTAGTTTTCTTCAGCTTTAACTTAAACTTTCATATTAGCAATTAATGGTCTGTTTCATTGTCTGCCCTTGGCCTTGTTCTGAGTGATCATATTGAGCTTATCCATCATCTCTTTCCAGAGATGTAGTCAATTGATTAATTTGGATTCCATCTGGTGAGGTACATGTGTATAGTCACCATTTATGTTATTGAAAAAACATTTACAATGAATAAGTTGTTGATCTTGCAAAATTCTATCCTGTGGTCTCCAACATTATTTCTATCATCAAGGCCGTATTTTCCAACTACCAATGCTTCTTTGTTCCCTACTTTAGCATTCTAATCACTAATAATTATCAATACATATTGATTGCCTTGTCAAGTGGAGCTTCCAGATTAAGAGAGACTAGGAAGAAGGACATACCAAGATCCACTTCTGAACAAATTAGCCTCTCAAAACATTATGAACAGCAGAGAAACATTCTCTTATATAGTGCCATAAATTCAGCCCCTCAGGGTGGAAGGCACTCAAAATATGCCTGGGAAAGAGCTACCTCCTCAAAGTGGAGTCAATCTTAATGATGTGGTTGGAATAAAAATTTCTGGCCTTTCATTTACTGATGTGGCACTACTCAAAATGAGAATAAATAGCTATAAATATCCATTAAGAATCAGAATGTGGAATGCATGAATTTGGAATCTAGGAAAATTGGAAGTTATAAGAAATGAAATGGAACATATAAAGTTCAATATCCTAGGCATTAGTGAATTGAAATGGACTTTTACCACTTTGAATTGGGAAATCCTATGGATAGTCTACTAAGGGGAGCTCTGGTGGTATAGTACCTAAGTCATTTGACTATTTACCAGAAGGCTGGTGGTTCAAACCCACCAGCCACTCCTTGGAAGGAAGATTGAGCAATCTACTTCTCTAGTGATACTGCCTCAGAAATCCAAGGAGAGGTCACTATGAGTCAGATCCAACTCCACGGCAGTGAGGTTTTTTTTTTTTTTTTTTTTTTAATGGTCTCCTATGCTGAGGATGATGAATTGAAGGGGTATGACATAACACTCATTGCCAAAAAGAACATTTCAAGATCTACCCTGAAGTACAGTGCTGTCAGTGATGATATAATACCCGTACTCCTACAAGGAAGACCAGTTAATATGACTATCACTCAAATTTATGCACCAACCACTAGAGCCAAAGATGAAGAAACTGAAGATTTTTACCAACTTCTGCAGTCTGAAATTGACCAAACTTGCACTCAAGATTTATTGATAATTACTAGTGATTATTCTGTTAGCAAGGAGCTCTAGTGGTAAGGCATTTGGCTGCTAATCAAAAGAAAGTTGGTGGTTCAAATCAACCAGCTGCTGTGGAAGAAAGATGAGGCAGTCAGCTTCCATAAAGATTTACAGCTTGGAAATCCAATAGGGGTCACTATGAATCGGAATTAACTCCATAGCAGTGAGTTTGGTTTATTCGGTTAGCTGCCACTTTTATATAAATTTCTACACCTTAACATCGTAGTCGGACAATAGAAACAAGAAAACATCTTTAAATGCCCTAATGGCCAGAAGGAGGTGACCACTGAAGTAGACAGTTGATCTTGAGATAACAGAATAAGACTCTATACTGCATAATGAAATTTTTGGAATTTGCTTTATAATAGCAATGATTCTCATGTTATTAGCTGTTCTTCATTGATGTGTACTTCTTCTCTGATAGTTTGTTCATAATCGAAGATTGTTTGAGTCTTATACTTGTCTCCTTAATAATTCCTTCTAATGCTTGGAGAGGAAATGCAGTTGTTAATCCGGCCAAATCAATAGCTTGTTGTTGTTGCTGTTGTTATGTGCTGTTAAGTTCAGATTCGACTTATGGCGACCCCTCCTTGGGTTTCCGAGGCATTATCACTACGGAAGTGGATTTCCCAACCTTCCTTCTGAGGAGGGGCTATTGGGTTTGAACTGCCAGCCTTTTGGTTAGCAGTCAAGTGCCTTAGGCACTACTACCAGAGCTCCTAAATCAAGAACTAATGCCGGCAATTTAACTGAATGTTAGATCTGTCATCCCCTCTCTGATCCAAACATAAAAATTCAGACCCTTTAGAAATTCCAGTTTAAAACTGCAGCTTCATACCTGGTACTACTACAAATGTTGGTTTGTGGCTGTGCTCCATTTTACAGAAGAAATTGATTCTTTTTATCATTACAAAAATTGTTATAATTAATTTTTTTAATATATGCCAGATGCTTGTACTTTAAAGAAATCACTATTCCATAGAAAGTCATTCATTTTTTTCACCTTGATTAGTGGCCCTCTCTCTCAAGAATTCCTACTAATCTGGCCCTGTTCTTTATATGCCTTTTGCTAAAATGATCACAGAAGTAGAGGGCTAAGTCATGGCATAGTAGAGACAAAACAGATGGTGTCAGCCTACATTTCATGGCAGTGTCTGGGGTCTTAAAGACTATCTCCAAAATAGGCAATCATCTAAAAAACATAAGAAAACTAAGTACATGCAAAACAATACACTTTTATAGTAGTGATCAGAAAATGTCAGTAAAAATTCTTGCTCAAAAGAGAGGATTGTGGAAGAGGTCCAAAACTCTAGGTGCTTGGCATAAGGGAGATTTCTGCCCCGGATACAGACTGAGCTGAACTTTTTATTGTACTAACAGACTCCTCAAAAAAGAAGCATTTGAGACAAGCTTATGGCAATGTATTAGTCTTCACTGACTCAAGGAGGAAGGGGAGGAGGGAAGAGAGAACTGCAGCTGCTCTCTGAAAGAATGTTTTTTTTGTACAAGCTGTCCCCTTCCTTGAAAGATAAGTAAAACCATTTTCACAAAACACTTACACAGGCTAGCTCCAGGACAGGACATCTATAAATTAACTGATGTATTACTTATAATTACTGGTGTATGACTAATGATTACTGTTTCCCTAAACTTCTCCCTAAACTTCTTCTTATATAAAGCTCTTCTCATTTTCTGTGCTTTGGAGCAAATTGTAATTTTAGAAATTGTTGCCCAACTGCAGATGTAATATCCTTCAATAAATCTCTTTACTTTTATTATTATTATTATTTTAATTGTGATTTGGGCAAAAGTTTACAGGGCAAATTAATTTTCCATACAGTAGTTCATACACATTTTTTTTCATGACATTGATTACAATCCTCATAATGTAATAACTCTCTTCCCACTTCCTCCTTATGGTGACCTTTTTCCCCATGTCCTTCTTTCCTGTGCATTCCTGCCCTCTGAGCTATCTCCCTGTGCAAATGCTGCCCTTCTGATTTCCCTTGGCTGTTTGTTTTAAAGAATGTACCTTTACTCTTAAGTCTCTTCACTTGTAACAGAGTACACGGTCTTATTCTTTGACACTCTTCACAAAAAGAATCTGTAAGAAGGAGTACCTTTTTCTAAATAACATTGATAAATTAAGTTTTATACGGGTTAAGTTTGAACTGAGGTTGTCTAACAAAGAGCTAGAACAATTTGCCATCCAATTAGGATATTTGTGTGTCTCTAATACTCATGGCTCATTTGTAAGTTTCTTACTTTAAACTCAAGCTTCAGCAATTGCTTTTCATTTTGATGCATATAAATCTATTTCATTTTGATTCATACAAAGCTATGATGCGATTTTGCCCGGCAAGGTCTCTTATTCATCCATTTAATTTGATTTATCAATTATACCTTTGCTGCTAAATCCAGGAATTACTGCTCATCTTACGTAGCACTAACCAGCAGACAACTATCACTGTTAATTGGATGTGATAGAAAAATGAACTAAGAAACATCATTTAATAAGTGACCAACCCAAGTTAATTCCTAAGTGCTATCCAATTTTTTAAACAATGTTAATGAGGTACATTTTACATATCATAAAATCGACCCATTTCAAGGGTACAATTCAATGATTTTTAGTAATTTTATTGAGCGTTGCAACTATCACCATAAGTCATTTTTAGAACATTTTCATTTCCTCAAGATTCCTCATGTCTATTTACAATCAATCCTCACCATGATCACCAGGTCCCAGGCAACCACTAATCCAGTTTGTCTCTAAATTTTCCTATACTGAACACACTATGTTAATGAAATAAACAATATGTGGTCCTTTATGTCTGTCTTCTTTCACTTACCTTACCACTTTTAAGGCTCATCCAAGATGCAGCATATGTCACTATTTTGTTAGTTTCTGTTGCTGAATAATGTTCCAGGGTATGAACATACTGCATTTTGTCTTTCCATTCACTGGTTAATAGACATTTGCCTTGTCTCTAGCTTTTAGCTTCTGTGATCCAATTTAATTATCTAACCATTCTTTGAAACAGGCATTCTTAACCCTAACTTTGTAGATAAGAAAACTGAGGATTTTGAGACTCAATATTATGCAGAGGAAATGAGACCCCAAGGCCTTCATTATTCAAAATTAATGATCTTTTCAACACTACATATTTGCTTATAAATCATGGATTAACTGCTTTGGACATCTGAGTGGTATGTGTCCGCTGAACTCTGTGAAGATATTTGTTGTTGTTGTTGCTGTTATGTGCCATTGAGTTGGACCCATCTCACAGCGACCCCTCCTTGGGTTTCTGAGGCGGTGTCACTACGGAAGTAGATTGCCCAACCTTCCTTCCAGGGAGTGGCTGATATATATTACAGAAATGAATATGTGGCTGAGCCAAGTTTTGTAGATATCTAAGTTCAGATATTGTCAAGAGAAATCATTGAAATCTAATTGTAGTATCCTTTAAGTGTTTGTTGGAAAGGCACTGTAGAAAGTTCATGCTCAGCCAAATAAAGGCCTAAAAGGCCTGTCTTCTACCTAAACAAGCAGAAATAAAAAACAAAGTAAGGCAGATATTATGGTGGGATAAATACTGCATTTGATTCTTCTAATGCAGAAATTAATTTGTAACTAGGTGTTGCAGAGCTGCTAGCTCTTTTGACTGTACTTTAGAGGTCCTGAGAAGGAGCCACTCAAAGTTTTATGAAAAAAACAGGAATGAAAAATAGCAATGTGGGTTGGCTTGAGTCCTTACACAGTTTGCCAAGAAAAGAGAGGATAACACTATTTTTAAAAGTGTATCACTTCCTCCCACCAGTCAGGCTTCTAGGATCATATACAAAAGACCTAACCTGACCACTTATCTGTCCTTTTGGGAATTACCCAAATGGAGAGTACATTCATATAAACAGTCCTTGTTTGCTTATCTCATCAGGGAGGAGTGAGTCACTTTATGACAGGAGCCAATAGGTGAAAATAATTATTATTATATTAGCTAAATAAGGTTGGAGTTGCTGAAAATCTCAATGACTAGTTGAGCAGCTTGAAAATACCATTGAACTGCAAAACCCTAGCTTAGTTTCCAAAAAAAAAAAAAAAAAGGAGTTTGGCATTTCATTGGACCATATTGATTAATTACACAATCCTTATCATCTTCTAATTCTCACCTTAAGACAGGACACATATAGGCTCAAATGCAAAAGTGCGTTTACCTTCTGGCTTTATTTGATGATGAATTGGTGACACTTCATCCTCCCTGACATTCACTTACTCTACGTGTTCCTGCCAAATCCTCTATCTTCAGTCTAGAGTATCTTCCCCTCAAGTCTATTCTATCACCATCCTCACCAATATTTATTCTCTTTACTGGCCTGGCTTTTTCCAGATTGAGATTATTCAATACATTGTTCTTGGTGCCGACTTAGTTAAAAATGCAGTATTTGTTGAAAGCCTTTCAAATTAATATGAATATTCATTGAGGAGCAATGAAGCAGGTAAACTACTGCTACTATTAATTCACAAACAACAATGTGCTTGTATGTTTGTGTGTTTGGGACAGAGATAGAAGAGAAAGGAAATGTTAGGACAAACTATTACCCAAAAGGTATGTATACAAATGTACTTCATGTATGCTGTTGTTGTTGTTAGCTGCCATGGAGTACATTCTAACTCGTGGTGACCCCATGTGTGCAGAGTGCAATTGCTCTATATCTACATGTATAGTTACATATTTTGAGAAGTGTTAAAGTCATTTATACAGAAAATTTTACCAGAAAGACTTTGGAAATTAATTCTATCTGCAGATGGATTGGTTGCTCTTATTTTTTAAAATGAAGGCATTAAAAGATTTGTGAAAATAGACTTTTAAAATCTTCTACATTATCAGAAATCCTATAAGAATGTTGTTTCAAACCTAAATTGTTAGAGAATCATAAATATTCATTATGTTTCTTCTAACCTTCATAGACAAGTACTTAGATTAGGGCTTTACTAACACATCCAATGGATTTGGGATATTATTACTGCATTTAAAATATGAATGCGATCACCTATTTGAAGGGTTATTTATTTATTTTTTTAAGCATTTGTTTTAGGGATGGGAAATCTCAGTTGGCAATATTTAGGGAGCACCCACTTAACAGGCTAATATTCGTAGGTAATAGTGCTGCACACACACACACACATACAAAAAAAAAAAAAAAAAAAAAACTCAATCCCATACGTTCACATGTTCCCCTAAAGGAAAGATTTTATACAAATCTTTACCTTCACTTCCCACTTCCACAAAGAGCTGAGTCCAAGGGCTCTTTGTCTATGCTCATTCTTTTGAAACTTTATCACCATATTTTTGTTGAACAGTTTAGTTTCATTCACTTCAACAATTCAGTATCTAATTTATCTCTACAAAGAAAAAGAAAAAAACATCTTTCCCTCATGAATAATTCAAATCTTTGCTGGCTATAAAATTGCATCTTTGGCTCTCTCCACAACCAACTGCTTCTTTCAAGTAGCAGATTCCAATTTCTAAGTTTGTATCATGGGCCTGACATCTGGGGAAAAAAAACAAAACCCAAGATTTGTTTTAAACAAACTTTCATTTTCTCTTCACAGGTTCCAGGGTTTTCTTTTTATTATTGTTCATCAGAAAATAGAGCAGTTAATGTTTTCTCCAGATTCGGTGTTCCGGGCTTCTTATTGGGTGGTGGGTGAAGTTTAAGGAGGAACTCAACAGGAACAGATAGCTCTAAATAAATTACTTCAGATTGAGAACATCTGCATCATTTGGACGTTAAGAATATCTGTATATTTTTGTCTACTGTAAAGAAAACAACTTCTGATTTCCACAATATAGGATTCTATGTCTTCTTGGAGTTTATTTTATAAATTAATTTTGTAGATAAGATACATTTCTCCTTATTTTCAAGGCACACTTTTTATTTCATTTTTTTTAATTGTTAAAATATGCAAAATCCATATTTAAGTGGCCCCAAATTCATTTTACATTTTTTTCTAATTAGAAAGAATATACATAAGCAACTTTTAAAATAAATGGTTTGTGAGTAGATTTTTATTTATCTGCTTTTCACTTGAATGAATAAATGAAGAAGTCATTCCTTTTCTTTACCAATATGTATTAAACTGTAATAGGATTCTTCTAATGTCAGCCTACTGTCTAATCCAGTTTCAATTTGCTTAAAAAATAAATTAAAAAACTTATATTTGCATACTTAACACAGTCTACTGTTTTTCCTTTTCAATATCTATTAGTCAAATAGACTAAGAATTATCCCCAACCCGTGAAGGAGATATAATATTGACTTCAGTTTCAACTGATGCATAGCTTGGCATTCCATATAATGGAACTTCCACTGGTAAACCTGCTAGGGGTCACTGCATGTAGCACCTTATAAATTATCTCAATTTTATCTTTAACTGTTCCTCAAAAGTGTCTATATTTATGTACCTTTGAGGATAAGATATGGTTAGCAATGATGTCTGAGTTATACTGATATTTTATGCTGGAATTGATCGCTTCTTACTATTAACATAACACATCTGTTCAATTCTTCCTTTACAATACAATTATTCCAAATATGGACAGTGGATGCAGACTCCAAGTAGATTTGTTAACTGAAAAGCAATTGGGGCCAAAAGGCACTTGAAGAGATATTTTGTTAGCAATTTGGTGATTATCCTGTTTGATCCCATTCTTCACTGCTATACATAGAGCAGAGCAGAGCAGATTTACTTCCTCTGGACACAACTCAAATACCCTTCATTCAAGCATATTACCCTTGATGAAAGCAAAGCTTTTGCCACATGTGCACAGAATGAAGCCAAGGAATTCATTCACAATACTAGGAGGTAAATATTATTGCTGGTCTTTTTTTGAGCCCCTCTAGACTAGCCCCTAGTAGGATTTAACATTAAACATTTCCTCATAGCTTACATTGTGCTCAAATAATATATAAAACCAAAATAAAACAACAACAAAAGAAAACCAGTTGCCAGAAAGTCAGTTCTGGCACGTAGCAACCCCATGTGTGTCAGAGTAGAACTGTGCTTTACAGGGTCTTAAATGGCTGTGTTTTTTTTGGAAGGAGACAGCCAGGCCTTTTTTCCAAGGCACATCTCAGTGGATTCAGACTGCCAACCTTTTGCTTAGTAGCCCAGCGCTTAACTATTTGCACCACCAAATAGTTGCTGTCAACTAGACTCCCATGCATTGTGACCCAATGTATGCCAGAGTAGAACCGTGCTCTACAGGGTTTCAATGACTGTGATCTTTCAGGAGTAAAGGGCCAGGCCTTTCTTCACAGCACTTCTGAGTGGACTCGAACCTCCAACCTTTAAGTTAGGAGCCAAGCATTCATATATATATATATGGGTCTGTGGTTCCTGTGCATGACCTATTCTCTCCCGGTGAAAAGAAAATAAAGATAAACACACCCAAACCATATAAACAAGCTAAATAAAGCAAAATAAACAAAACCTTATTCACATTTTTGTTAGGGAGGTAGAGACATGCTGAAGGAGAAATTTATGAGATGCTATTTTTCACACAATGCATTGACAATTAATGCCTTCACTTGAAGAAGTAAACTACATTTTCAGGAAACTAAAGCAACTCATTGAGAAAGTATTTGAAGTGAAAGATATTTATTATATGATATATGCAACATTAAGGAGCTCTGGTGGCGTAGGGGATAAAGCATTTGGCTGTTAACCAGAAGGTCTGTAGTTCAAACCCACCAGCTGCTCTGGGGGAGGAAGATGGGGCAATCTACTTCTGTAAAGATTTACTACCTTGGCAACGCAATGGGGGTTGCTATGAGTCAGAATTGACTTGATGGCAGTGAGGTTTTTTTTACATGTAACATCTGTTACATATATGTACTATATTACAAATAATTTTGTGATGTTATTGTATTATATTAAAAAAAAAAACACTGCCATCGAACTGATTCCGACCCTTAGCGACCCCCATTGGGTTTCCAAAGCAATAAATCTTTATGGAAGATCACCTCATCTTCCTTCCCCAGAGTGGCTGTTGGGTTTGAACCACCAGCCATCTGGTTAGCAGTCAAATGTCTTAGGCACTGCACCACCAGAGCTCCTTATTATATTATATGTTACTCTGAAAAGAACTTACTGCCATTGAGTCATTTCCAACTCATAGTGACGCCCATTAGGTTTTCAATATGAGTTCTGGAGGTAGATTTCTTGGGCTTGTGTTGATGTACATGCTGTGTGACCTGTTCTGTGACATTTGTCAAGGATAATAAATTTACTAAACCTCAACTATAGTTGCTATAATCTATAAAGGAGGGACGTCATCTCATGTTTGTTTTGTCTTTTATCTCCTAGAATTAACTGAGATACTGTATGTAAAACACTCCACATAATGCTTGGCATTGCACAAGGGTGCTCTTACTGACATCTTTTATACCATTATGTCAATGTTGCACTGACTTATCCAAAGGCACCTCTCCACATATACTAATGTTACATTAACAATGTGTTTTGTTGTTGGAGGCAAAAACCAGTAAACTAGTTGCCGTAGAGTCAGTTCTGCCGTGGAGTCAGTTCTGACTCATGGCTTCCCCATATGTGTTGGAATAGAGCTGTGCTCCATAAAATTTTCAGTTTGGAAATAAATCACCAGCTCTTTCTTCTGAGGCACCTCAGAGTGGACTCAAACCTCAAACTTTTGGTTGACAGTCGAGTGCCTTAACCAGTTGTTTCACCCATGGAGGCAAACAATGACTAAAATTGCTCAACGGCCTCTACTAGTAGCAGTATTTTATGTAAGCTTTAGTAATTGACAGGAGAGCTTGTATTATCTGTTCCCTCTGGACATTAGAAATTAGCTGAAATGCTCAGTAAATTTTCTTGTTTGATTTGGACTGTTAATTAAAGTACTAGTTCATTTTGGAAGACAATTTAAGTATCTGGAATGGTCAAATTAGGAAAACCTTTTTTCTTCTAGTTGCTGCATTTTCCCCCCTTAATTGTGGTGTTTATTTTGCATCTAGAGAGACATTGCTAGGGGGAGGTTCTTAATCCCTCTCCTGCCAATAATTAGATGATTGTAAACAAGATAATTAGTATTTGCCTTCTTTTCTACAGCATTGGAAGCAAAATGACTGTGAAAAATAGAAAGAATTCTGCTTTCGTGTCCTTCATGTGCTGTTGTTTTTGTGGGAAACTGGAACAAGTAATACTGAATTCAAAAACCCATTCCAAAGAAGACTTTGCAGTGTGGTTTTAATGCAAAATTTATGTCTATGTCTCTGGATAATTTCAACCTTGAATCTACTGTTTGATAAAAATGTATTTAAAGCAAAATGACAGTTGTCATCTGGTTGATTCCATGATGACCCAGGTGTGTCAAAGTAGAACTCCATAGGGTTTTCAATGGCTGACCATTTGGAAGCCTATCCCCAGGTCTTTCTTCCAAGGTGCCTTTGGAACCTTTCAGTTAGCTGCTGAGTGCATTGACCGTTTGTACTATCCCGGGATTCTTGCCACTTGAGAGGTTCTCAATACATACATGTTTATATTGAGTTAGATTGTGGGTGAAGGAAGTGAACAGAATGAATAAGATAAAAAGTAATTACGTCTTCAGATACAAGTTTAAGACAGGAAATGCAACTATTTGTTGTATTGTGTTCATAAATAAAAGCAAGGAGGTAACTCAATCATTGCAAATGCATTTACTGAGTTGAAAAAAATAAACTATAAAATATCTTTTTCCACACCAGTTCTTCTCACTGTCAAGAGTAATTTTTCAAAGGGATCACATTACTCATTGGTGCATAAAAAATTAAATACTTTTATGATTTTTCTACTTAATTAGACATAATCATAGCATAAGGTGGTAAACCAAGTATAGGATACTGAGATTAGAAGATTGTGGTGTTATTGTTAGGTGACACTGAGCTGGCTTCGACTCATAGCTACCCTATGTACAACAGAACAAAATACTGCCTGGTCCTGTGCCAGCCTCATAATCTTTTCTATACCTGAGCACATCATTGCAGCCACTGTGTCGATCCATCTTGTTGAGGGCCTTCCTCTTTTTTGTGGACCCTCCACTTTACCAAGCATGACATCCTTCTCCAGGGAATGGTCCCTTCTGACAACATGACCAAAGTAGGTAAGATAAAGTCTGGCCATTCTCGCTTTTAAGAAACCTCCGGCTGCACTTTTTCCAGGACTGATTTGTTCATTCTTCTGGTAGTCCATGGTACTTTCAGTATTCTTTGCCAACACCACAATCCAAAGGCATCAATTCTTTTATCTTCCTTATTCATTGTCCAGCTTTCACATGCATATGAGGCAATTGAAAATACCATGGCTTGGGTTAGGCATACCTTTGTCTTCAAAGAGACAGCTTTGCTCTTCAGCACTTTAAAGATGTCTTTTGCATCAGATTTTCTCAGTGCAATAGGTTGTCTGATTTCTTGACTGCTACTTCCATGGGTGCTGATTATGGAACCAAGACACATGAAATCCTCGACAATTTCAATCTTTTCTCCACTTACCATGATGCTGCTTATTAGTCCAGTGGTAAGGATTTTTGTTTTCTTTATGTTGAAATGTAAACCACACTGCAGATTGTAGTCTTTAATGGTCATCAGTAAATGCTTCAAGTCATCCTTACTTTCAGCAAACAAGGTTGTGTCATCTGCATAATGCAGGTTTTAATGACTCTTCCTGCAATCCTGATGCCATATTCTTCTTCATATAGTTCAGTTTCTCAGATTATTTGCTCAGCATACAGATTAAATAAGTATGGTAATAGGATACAACTCTGAAACACTCCCTTCCTGACTTTAAACCATGAAGTATTCCCTTGTTTTGTTAAAAGGATAGCCTCCTGATCTATGTACCTCATGAGCACAATTAAGTGTTCTAGAATTCCCATTCTTCTCAATGTTATCTACAATTTGTTATGATCCACATAATCAAATGTTTTTGCATAGTCAATAAAACACAACTAAATATCTTTCTAGTATTCTTTGCTTTCAGCCAAGATGATCCATCTGACATCAGCAAAGATATCTCTCATTCCACGTCCTCTTCTGAATTCAGCTTACATTTCTGGAAGTTCTCTGTCAATATATTGCTGCAAACATTTTTGAATTATCTTCATCAAGATTTTACCTGTGTGTTATATTAATGATATAGTTTGATAATGTTCACATTCTGCGGGATCACCTTTCTTTGGAATGGGTACAAATATGGATCTCTTTCATTCAGTTGGCCAGGGAGCTGTCTTCCAAATCTCTTGGAAAAGATGAGTAAGTGCCTCCAGCATGGCATCTGTTTGTTGAAATGTCTCAGTGGCTATTCTGTCAATTCCTGGAGTATTGTTTTTCACCAATTCCTTCAGTGCAGCTTTGACTTCGTCCTTCAATATCATTGGTACTTGATCATATGCCACCTCCTGAAATAGATGAATATCTACCAATTCTTTTTGGTTCAGTGACTCTGTGTATTCCTTCCATCTTCTTTTTTTTTTTTTTTCATTATTGTGATTTGGGTGAAGAATTACACAGCAAATTCACTTTCCATACAGCAGTTCACATATACTTTGTCTCATGTCATTGACCACAGTTTACACCAATGCAACAGCTCCCCTCCCACTTCCTCCCCATAGTTACCTCTTCCCAGTGTCCATCTCTCCATACACTCCTGCCCCATGAGCTGTCTCCCTGTGCATAAACAGCCCTTCTTTCTCCCATGATTGTTCTCTCCAAGGTGTGTATCTACTTGAGGTAAATGTTTAACTCATATGGTTGTATTTTGTTTGACTGGAAACCACAGGTGTGGGTTCAATTCCAGACCTGAAGGGCAGCTAGGGGCCATAGTCTCAGTGGTTC
>NW_006922318.1:275962-279162 GCF_000298275.1 Orycteropus afer afer | reverse complement strand
CTAGGTTGTTTCCATCTTTTGGCTATTGTAAATAGTGCTGTGATGAACATGGGTGTGCATATATCTGTTCCTGTCATGGCTGTCACTTCTTTGGGGTATATACCTAGTAAATCCTTCCATCTTCTTTTGATGCTTTCTGCATCATTGAATATTTTGCCCATAGAATCTTTCAATATTGCAACTTGAGGCTTGAATTGTTTCTTCATTTCTCTCAGCTTGAGAAATGCCAAGTGTTTTCTTCCCTTTTGGTTGTCTAACTTCAGGTCTTTGCACATTTCATTATAATGATTGACTTTGTCTTCTCGAGCTGCTCTTTGAAAACTTCTGTTCAGCTCTTTTATCTTATTATTTATTCCATTTTATTTAGCTACTCTCCATTCAAGAGCAAATTTCATAGTCTCTTCTGATATCCATTTTGGTCTTTTCTTCCTTTCCAGTCTTTTAAGTTAACTTTTGCTTTCTTCATGGAAGATGTTTTTGATGATATCACACAATTCATCTGGTTTTTGGTCATTGGTGTTTAATGAATCATATTTATTCATCAGATGGTCTCTAAATTCAGGAGGGATATAATCAAGGTCATATTTTGGCTCTTATGGACTTCTTTTAATTGTCTTCAGCTTCAACTTTAACTTGCATATGAGCAGTTGATGGTCTCTTCCACAGTCAGGTTCTGTCCTTGTTTTGGCTGAAGATATTGGAACGAAGGTAGAGTCCTTCATTCAGGTGGAAGAAGGAGTGGAATAGGTGAAGAATCCAGGTAAACCACAGTTTAAACACAATGATTCAACAAAGTGTATACTATAGGGAAAAATTGGATGAAATGCTGATTGTCAGCTAGATTGCTAGAGAGTTATAATGCTGAGATAAGGACTTTGGGCTTCAGTCCTAGTCCCCAATAATTAAGAGTTACATTAATCTTAGTTTAACAATACTTAATTACCAAAACACCAAATTCACTGCCATTGAGTCAATTCCCAATCTTAGTGACCCCCATTGGGTTTCCGATGTGGTAAATCTTTACAGAAAATAGATATTGCCCCATCTTCCTTCCACAGAGTGGCTGATGAACTTGAACCACCAACCTTCCAGTTAGCACTCAAATGCCTTAGGCATTGCATGAGCAGCAGCCATTATATATGAGACACAGTATTGGGAATATGTGGAAAACTAGATAGATATGATTCCTTTCTCCATGAAGCCTAAATTACTACTTATAAAAAACATTTTTAAAATTATAATGGCTATCATTTATTGAATAACTACTACATTTCTGTATGGTAGACCACCAATTTAATCACAACAACAAAATGGAAGTTCTTTTTTAGCTTTATTGTGCATGTCAGAAACTGCAAGACAGAGGGAAATTTAATGGCACCTCAAAAACCACATTGCTAAGTAATAATGATCCAAAAAAAAAAAAAATCCAGTTGCCATCTAGCTGGTTTTGATTCATGGTGACCCTATGTGTGAAAAAAAATAGATCTGTACTCCATAGAGTTTTCATGGCTATATCTTTTGGAAGCAAATTGTCAGGCCTGTCTTCCAAAGTACCTTTGGGTGGGTTAGAACTGCCAACCTTTCTGTTGGTAGCCCTGCAGTTAACCATTCTCACCCCCCATAGACTTCTTGCTGAGAATTATTGCTGTTGTTATTGTTGTTACTGGCAGCCAACAAGCAAGCCCCCAACTAATAGTGACCCCATGAGTTGCAGAGTAGAACTGTTCCATAGGCTTTTCTTCCAGTAATCTTTATGGAAATAATTCACTAGGCCTTTCTTCCGTGGAGCCAGTGGTTGGATTCGAACTGCCAGCCTCTAAGTTAGCATCCTGTTGCAAACTGCTTGTTCTATCCAGACTTCTTTGCTACGAATACCCACCCACTGCCGTCCAACTCATAGAGACCCTATAGGACAAAGTAGAATTGGTCCATAGAGTTTTCAAGGCTATAAATTTTTAGGGAAGCAGACTACCTCATCTTTCTCCCACAGAACAGCTAGTGGGTCTGAACTACCAACCTTCTGGTTAGCAGCTGAATGTTTTAACCACTGCACCATCAGAGTTCCTTTGCTAAGAATAAGTGACTTTGTATGCCCTGCTCTTCCCATTACACTCTATTACTCGTAGTGGTTTGCTTACAGAGCTCATTAGAGTAATTGCAATTGATATGTTAGGATTCTGAGGTGCTCATTAGTTTAGGTTTATAGATATTAGAGCTAATGAAAACTTTAAAAATTATCTCATCTAATTCTCTATTTTTTAAAAAATTTTTTCTAATGTCTGAGGGCCAATGATGTTAGGGGACTGCTCAAGGTTTGGGCAGTACAGTATCTTGACTCTCCAGTCAGGGTTCTTTCACCCACACTTTATAATTCATAAAAATCCGATTATTCCAGCCTCCACCTCTGATGCACTAGTACATAAAGCAGGCATAAACCTTGTCCTCATGAAGCTTAGAGTCTAGGTGGGGAGGACAAGATAATTCTTGGGTACAGCAGTGTTATATTTTCCAATGAAACCCACCAATTGTCATTTTACTCTAATTGGAGAGGGTAAGATAACACATATCCAGTACTGATAAATAAGAAAAAATGCCTATACTGTCTATAATATAAATTTGTGGATTATATTCTACAAATCTTATATTATTACCATAATGTTATTAGCATAGCTCTTTAAAAATTCAAGTTGATATTCTGAGTTTAAATCACTTTATTTAGAACTTTCTGAAATTCCTTTTCTGTCCGGTACAGCCAGAATGCTCTTTGGAAGTGAGAATGGCCAGACATCATCTCACCTACTTTGGTCATGTTGTTAAAAAGGACCATTCCCTGGAGAAGGCTATCATGCTTGGTAAAGTGGAGGGTGAGCCAAAAAGAAGAAGGCCCTCAATGAGATGGATTGACACACTGGCTGCAACTATGGGCTCAAGTATAGCAAGGATTTTTGAGACTGGCACAAGACCAGGCAATGTTTCATTCTGTTGTATATAGGGTCGCTATGAGCACCTAACAACAGTAAGATAACCCTTGAGGCAAGACATTGTTGTAATATTTTCCTTTGAAACCTACTTATTGCCAAATACGAGTACGTTTTTTTTTTTTTCTGGTGGAGTTAACATTGTGTTCTCTGTCCATAGAATCCATGTAAAATAACCCATACTTTATTCCAGTCCCCTCTCTTCTTCCAATCATAAAAAAA
>NW_006922318.1:270864-275712 GCF_000298275.1 Orycteropus afer afer | reverse complement strand
TGTCCAAAATCTTTCAGAAGATGGGGATTTGACACAGGAAACAGTGTCAAACAGTGTGAACCTGTGTTTTGCACTCTATTTTCTTTTACAGGTATTCTTGAGAAAGCAATTTTAGTCCTGTAGAGAAACAGAGAACCAAGGAATCTCACAGATTTTCTCCAGTCATAGCTGTGCCCAAAGGTCTAAGAGGCTCAAGATTAGAAAGATTACCACTGACATACTGAATGTCTCAGTGGTCTGCAGATATCATGTCTTGAGAGACAGAATTTCCTGTGAAAAGTATGACATGCCAAAGAATGAATGAGAGTCGAGCATATAGTTTAAAAATTTCAACTTCAAGGCAACAGTTGTCATAAGACACCTTAAGGGAAATAATTATGACAAAGATAACAAAGAGAGTGCTAGCATATAGCTATGACAGGAAAGTAACAAGCAAAATACCGAAGATTTAAACTAATTGCAGCAAAATTAAATAGACTCAAAATCCTTCAATCTGTGTGAATTGGAGTTAGAAATTATCTTTTTGACTTACAAAAATAGACTGATCAGAGGCAAGTTTTATGCTGCTTCACAGTACAGAAGTAGCCCAGTAGTTGCATGGGATCAGATATTTAACATCGACATTTTGCACATTGTTTGTGTTTGTGACATTGGTTGGTTGCCCTTCAAGTGGAAAAAGAGACATCATTGTTCATGTTTTTGCGTATTAAATGCTAGGACAGTTTCAAATTCAACTAGATCTGCTCTGGTAGCATAATGCCTAAGGCACTTGACTGCTAACCAAAGGCTGGCAGTTCAAACCTACCAGCCACTCCTCGAAAGGAAGATGGGGCAATCCTACTTCCGTAGTGATACTGCCTCAGAAACCCAAGGAGGGGTCGCTATGAGTCAGGGCTGACTCGACGGCACATAACAACAACATGCTCTCTTTTAATCTGGCAAAATGTATACTTAGCTGTCAAATTTGACCCTGCCACACATATATACAGTACTGATAAATAAGAAAAAATGTTATGTTGTCTGTATTATAAATATATGGATTATATTTTACAAATCTTATGTTACTTCCATGATGTTATTAGCATAGCTCTTTAAAAATTCAAGTCGATGTTATGGGTTTAGGTCACTTTATTTAAAACTTTCTGAAATTCCCTTTCTGATGACCTTTTATGCTGTATAAATTAATTATATTTGTGCCATTATTCCTCTGGGAGATATAACCTCAGAAACTAGAAAACAAAATTAATCCTTGTGATTTTAGTAATGGGAAATCCAATTATAAATATCACTGCTTATTCAAGTAAGTATTTGTTCCCTAACAAAAATACACATTTTTGTACATGAACCGGCATACTTTGGAAACATTAGCAATATGAGAAAACTTTAGTCAAGTGACTCTAAGGTAACATCATCCTTTGCTATGGTCAATTTACCACAGCATTAAAGCTATAGTACTTAGCACAGTGACTATAAAATGTTCGACACTTAAGATATAATTGTTAGATGGATGGATGGATACATTACCAATTTATTTATCAATTCAATATAATTTCATCAATACAAGGTGAAACTGGACAACTGGGCAAAGTATATGAAACAATAATTTTGAAACTCTGAGCAACAGAAAATATAAATTCAGTAAACATTTTTACTAGTAGCACTAGCAAGGAGCCCTGGTGGCGCAAAGGTTAATTAAGCATTTGGCTGCTAACTGAAAGGTCAGCACTTTAGACTCGCCAGCAGCTCTGTCAGAGAAAAGACCTGGCAAACTGCTCCTGTAAAGATTACAATCTAGAAAATGCCATGGGACAGTTCTACTGTATCATATAGGGTGATTATGAGTGAGAATCTACTCCACAACACATAACAACAAAAACAGCATGTATACCTTTCACAAAGCTATACATTTATTATAAGATCTATATGGCAAAGTTACCATAGATAAACATTTTCAACTTTGGCTACAAAGCAAATTTCAACAGAGAGTTTTTAAATACCAAAGCCTAGACCACATCCCGGATGAAGTATATCAGAAAATGTGAGTAGGACTCAATCCGCAGCACTTTACAGAGCTCACCAGGGGATTCCAATGTTGCAGCCATGGTTGAAATCCATAATGTTTGTTGTTATTGTTAGCTGCCATCGAGTCAGTTCTGACTCACAGCAACCCTGTGTATAACAGAACAAGACACTCACTGACCCTGTGCCATCACCACAATCCTTGTTATGTTTGAGCCCATTGTCTTCCTCGTTTTTGCTGATCATTTGCTTTACCAAGCATAATGTCCTCCAGAGACTGATCCTTCCTGACAACATGACCAAAGTATGACAGGTGAAGTTTTACCATCCTTGCTTCTAAGGAGCATTCTGGCTGTACTTCATTCAAGATAGATTTGTTTGTTCTTCTGGATGTCCATGGTATATTAAGTATTATTGCCAACACCCTAAATCAAATGCATTGATTCTTTTTTGGTTTTCCTTATTCATTGTCCAGCATGCCTATAAGGCTATTGAAAATAACACGGCTTGGGTCAGGTACACTGTAGTCATCAAAGTGACATCTTTGGTCTTTAATGCTATAAAGAGGTCTTTTGCAAAGGATTTGCCCAATGCAATACATCATTTAATTTCTTCACTGCTGATTGTGAGCCAAGTAAGTTGATTGTGGACCCAAGTAAAATGGTATCTTTAGCAACATCAATCATTTCTCCATTTATCATCATATTGCTTATTTGTCCAGTTGAGGATTTTTGCTTTCTTTGTGTTGAGGTGTAATCAATACTGAAGCTGTAGTCTTTTATCTTCATCAGTAAGTGCTTCAAGTCTTCTTCCTTCTCAGTATGCAAGGTTGTGTCATCTGTATATTGCAGGTTTTAATGAGTCTTTCTCTAATCCTGATGCGGCATTCCTCTTCAAATAGTCTAGCTTCTTAGATAATTTGTTCAGCATACATATTGAATGAGTATGGTGAAATGATACAACCCTGACACACACAGCTTCTAATTTTAAACCATGCAGTATCCCGTTGTTCTGTTTGAAGAACTGCCCCTTGGTCTATGTACAGGTTCCTCATGAGTACAATTAAATGTTCTGGAATTTCCATTCTTTGCAATGTTATCTATAATTTGTTGTTACCCACACAGTTGAATGCATTTGCATAGTCAATAAAACACAGCTAAATATCTTTCTGGTGTTTTCTACTTTCAGCAAAGATCCATCTGACATCAGCAATGATATCCTTCATTCTATGTCCTATTCTGAATTCAACTGGAATTTCTGGTAGTTCCCTGTCTATGTACTACTGAAACCATTTTTGAATTATGTTCAGCAAAATTTTACTTGCATGTGATATTAATGATAATGTTCAATAATGTTCATGTTCTGTTGAATCACTTTTCTTTGGAAATTGCACAAATATGGATCTCTTTCAAACGATTGGCCAGTTACCTGTCTTCCAAATTCCTTGGCATAAAAATCTTAGAGACTACCCAACCTTGGCTTTGGACTGGGTAAAATTTATAATAAAAACCATATTTTACTTATCTCTTTTAGCACTTCCTTTTAAATCTTTCCTTCTACACATCCTCTACTCACTTATGGACATGGTTAGGTTTCAAGAGCAGGTCTTTAAGTAAAAATCAGCATTATGTGAAAATGGAGGATGACCACATCAGACCACAGGAAAGATGACTACATCATTCTATAACTTCCAAATTACATCACTCCATAGCTGCCAAATCAAATCATTACACAACTGCCAAACTGCTAAAAATTATGGCCCAGACAAGTTGACAATAACCTTAACCATCACAACCAATGTTACTCTTGCCTCACAACTCAGCATTCATTACTGCCAAATGTACATCATTAATGCAAAAAATAGTTGGATGGTAGTTTTTTACTAGTGTAAATGCAAAATATTGGAAAATGAGATATAGGTGAGGAGAAGTTGTAGTTATCACATTCCATATTGAAACTACTTTTTTATTTATCAATCTTTACTCTAGTAGACTAAAAACTCACTGAAGTTTGGGATAATATCTCATTAATTTGTGTATATCTAGCATCTACTGTTCGTAAATATCTGTTTAGGAAGATAATGAAATAATAAATTGATTTAAAAATGAATGGAAAAGAACAGATTCTGCTCCAATCATGGTGGAATAATTGATACTAGGATAGGCCTCCTAACATAAACAGCTATGAAACTGGTCAAAAATGGAAGAAATGTTTAGAGATATTGAATGACAAGTAGTGCAAGATTGGTATACCTGAGAGAAGAGAAACAAATAGTGAGCTCCACTGCCTTGGGTTTATGCCTGGAAGCACTTTCCAGAACACAGCACAGGGCTGGGGTCCAATCAGAATATAAAGATATTTCAAGGCTAATGAAGTCACTGGAATTTGTGGCGAAAGGTATCAGAAAGAATACACTGCAAAGACAATGAGCTCCAAAATTCTGCATAGGGACCTGCTTGAGTCTTTGGTTGAATACAAGCTATGCATGTGCAGCGGAAGAATATTTTAGGTTAGGGGAAGAAGCAGAAAATTGTGTTCTTAACTGGGCAACAATTACTCAATAGAAACTGATGTCAAAATGAAATTAGGAGAAATGGACATTTTAAAAGCTATTTGAAATACCTTTAATAATGTAAAGAAACAGTACGAGCAGAATGAGGGAACAAATTAAGAATCTCATAGAAAAATGGTACTTATGATGAAAAAAAAAAAGCCGAACTCAATATCATGGAGTTGATTCGACTCATAGCTACTCTTCCTTGGGTTTCCGAGGTGGTATCTTTATGGAAGTATATTGCCCAATCTTCCTTCTGAGGAGTGGCTGGTGGG
>NW_006922318.1:268930-270124 GCF_000298275.1 Orycteropus afer afer | reverse complement strand
CTTCCGTAGTGATACTGCCTCGGAAACCCAAGGAGGGGTCGCTATGAGTCGGGGCCGACTCGACGGCACATAACAACAACAACAACATACGTCATGTAATTTCTTGATTGCTGCTTCCATTGGCGTTGACTGTGGATCCAAGTAACACGAAATCTTTGACAACTTCAATTTTTTCTCCATTTATGTTGATGCTGCTTATTGGTCCAGTTGTGAGGTTTTTGTTTTCTTTATGTTGAGGTGCAGTCCATACTGCAGACTGTAGTCTTTAATCTTCATCAGTAAGTGCTTCAAGTCATCTTCACTTCAGCAAGCAAGGTTGTGTCGTCTCTTTATCATAGGTTGTTTATGAGTCTTCCTCAAAGCCTGATACCATGCTCTTCTTCACATAGTCCAGCTTCTCGTATTATTTGCATAGAGATCGAGTAAGTATGGTGAAAGGATATATTCTTCCTGATTTAAAACCATGCAGTATCCCCTTGTTCTGTTCAAGCAACAGCCTCCTGGTCTATATACAGTTTCCTCATGGGCACAATTAAGTGTTCTAGAATTCCCATTCTTCTCAATGTTATCCATAATTCGTTATGATCCACACAGTCCAATGCGTTTGCATAGTCAATAAAGCAAAGTAAACATCTTTCTGCTATTCTTTGCTTTCAGCCAAGATCCATCTGACATAAGCAATAACATCCCTCATCTCAGATCCTCTTCTGAATCCAGCTTGCATTTCTGGAAGTTCCCTGTCAAGATACTGCTGCAATCATCTTTGAATTATCTTCACCATAGATTAGAAAGAGTAAAAAATATAAGACCCAAGTATATGCTGTTTCTGAATCATAAGAATGATGCTGTTTATGAATCATAAGCATGATCCTTAAATAGAAATATGCCAGTAAGATAAAAATAAAATGGTGGACAAAAATAAAACATGAAACTGATAATTAATTAATCAGGCCAAGAAATATCATCTGAGATAAAAAGGACTATTTCATAATGATCAAAGTGTGGATTCAACAACAATACATACAAATCCTAAATGTTGTTGTTGTTGTTGTTATTTGCCGTCGAGTCGGCCCCGACTCATAGCCACCCTTCCTTGGGTTTCCGAGGCAGTATCACTACCGAAGTAGGATTGCCCAACCTTCCTTCCGAGGAGTGGCTGGTCGGTTTGAACCACCAGCCTTCTGGTTAGCAGTC
>NW_006922318.1:266092-266803 GCF_000298275.1 Orycteropus afer afer | reverse complement strand
TCTTCCTTCCAAGGAGTGCCTGGTGGGTTTGAGCTGCCAGACTTCTGGTCACCAGTCAAATGCCTTAGGCACTATGCCACCAAAATTCCCAGTTTCAATAAAGTATTTGGCAAATACAGCAATCATTTATCATAAAAACTCAGCAATCTAAGGAATAAAATTGAACATCCTCAGCCTGATGCACAGAAGTGTTTAACTTTTAGGAGATCCCAGTCTTTTAGTTTATCTTCTGCTGTTTATGCAATTTTAGTTATATTTGATAGACTGCTTATTCTATTAAAAGGATCTCTGGTGAAGTAGTAGTTAAAGCATTTGACTGCTAACCAAAAGGTCAACAGTTTGCACCCACCAGCTGCTCTGCAGAAGAAAGATGGGTCAGCCTGTTTCTGTAAATTTTTCACACCCTTGGAAATCTGATGGGGCAGTTATACTCTGTCCTATAGGGTCACTATGAGTTGGAATTGACTCAGTGGCAGTGGGTTATGCCATAAATTGAGAATTATAAGTTTGCTCCCACTTTTTCCTCCATTCCCTTTTGTTTTGTTTGGATGTTATCTAAGTAAGCAGTGTACTGTGCTCCTCTATTCACTAGATGGCAGCACTTATACACTCACCACTTGTCTCTTTTCCCGTTGTCAGCCTCTTATATGCCGCTGCCATCCTAAGCAAGAGAAGCCCATTCTTAGATCCCTGGAATCTAAACTAAAATTT
>NW_006922318.1:246150-260957 GCF_000298275.1 Orycteropus afer afer | reverse complement strand
CTTTGTTCCATATACTCTTCTATGCTGAGTTCCTTTTCTTTATGGATGTTCTTTTAATTTCCTTCATTGCTGTTGATGTTCTGCTTACTGAGTTTTCATGATTTTTTTCTTTTTCATTTTGATGAGAAGATTTATTAATTTTCTTTGTGGTTACTCTGAATTGTACTTTTAACCTCCTAAGTCTAAAACAGTCTGTTCTATTTTAACATCATCTTAGCCTACTCTCCATATAGAAGTTTTGTAACTACACCATTGATTCCCTCCTTTTGTTTTAAAATTGTCATTGTTTACAGATTGACATCTCCAGTTCCCAATTTTCAGTCTTGTAGCAGCTTTATTTAATTTCTGAAAATTCTTAATCTGGGTTGGTTTAAAGGTAATGTTGTTATGTATCATAATCTTAGGTTGTTGTCTGACATTGATGGTTCTCTGCCCAAAGGACTTCCTTTAGTATTTCTTGTAAGATTGGTCCAGTTTTTAGAAATTCCCTTAATTTCTATTTATCTGATAAATGTCCTAATTTCACCATTGTATTTGAGGGACAATTTTACTGGATATATAATTAATGGTTGACTGGATTTTTTTTCTTTTATAGTTTTATATATGTCATCCTTCTTGACTGCATGGCTTCTGTCAATAAAGCAGAGGTTAGTCTTATTAGTTACCCTTTGTAGGTAACATTATTTTTTTCTAAGCTCTTCTCAGAATTCTTTCATTGTCTTTGATTTGGAAAATTTGATTACAATATGTGTTAGTGGTTTTCTTTTGTGGCCTGTCCTATTTGGGGTTCATTGACCTTCTTGGATGGATATCTTCTCATCTTTCCTGATGTTAAGGATGTTATCTGCCAGAAAATATTTGAAACTTTTATCTGTGCTTTTTTTTTTTTTTTTTGTCTCTTCATGTTCTGGAATTCCAATCACATGCAAGCTATTCCTCTTGATGGTGTCTTACATAACTCTTATGCTTTCTTAATTTTTCCTCTTTTTTTTTTTTTTTTCCTACCTGTTCCTCTAACACATTGCTATGAAAGGATATGTCCTCTAATTCTCTGGTTCTGACTTCCATCCACTCAGTTCTACTCCTTTGTCCTTTCAATGAGTTATTTATTTCTGAAATTTTGGTGTTAATCTTCTGGATTTCTAGTTGCTCTTTTGTATGTTTTCTAATTATTTATTTTGTCAATTTTTTTCTGGTGTTCTTTTCCTGAATTCTTCTACAATTTTCTCTATATTTTCCTTGATTTCTTAGAGGGTCCTATATATAAGGCTTTGAATTCCTTATCATGTAGCTCTACTATCATTTCTTCCTCAGAAAGGTTTCCAGTTTTTTTTTTTTTTTTTTTTTTTTTTGATCACTTGCTGGAGTCCTCTTACCCATGTTTTTAGGAGATTTGATATTGTTTGTTTCTGAGGCATTGAAGTGTTATTGTATTTATTTTTATGTTGTATGTTAGTCTGTTGCATACTGATTTTTGTTGTTTTGCATTGGTGTATCCAGGCAAGTGGGGATGAAGCTTGCTATACTGGTCACTAGTCTGGCTACACTGGAACACTCACCAACTGTCTCTGTTTGGGGGAGGTAGCAGCTGGATGTGTGAGCATGGGTCTCTGTTGGCTGGTCTTATAGAGAAGCTGAGGACAGATTTGATGGGCACTGGCTGTTGTCTCTTATGAATCCAGTGGCATAGAAGCAAGCAGTGGCACTTGCTGAGTGGGTAGGGTAACAGGTGTAGTGGGTGTGGCTGGCTAATGGGAGAATGGTCACCACATCCCACCAGATGAGGGGATGAGTGGTGGGTGGGTGCACACATAATCAAGCTGCTACGGCCACTCACACAGTGAGAGGGTGTGAATGGAAGGCTAGCATGCATGTGGTTGCAGCTCTTTACCACACAGGAGGAGAAGTGGCAGTCAAGGCAGGAGGGAAAGTGGAGGTCATGGCTGCAGGGGGGCAAGAGAAGGGGATCTCATTCCTTGGTCCTTGATAGTTGAGGCTGCAGAGACGAAGGGGTTTGTGCTGCTAATCACCAGAAAGGTTTTGGGAGGGGGAAAAAGCTAATCGGGTCACCAGACAAGGGCATTTGAGCTCTTCCTATTGGCAACAGCCAACAATTGGGACCTTATTTCACCCAGGTTATGTTTAGATAGTTACTGTATGTTGTGTTGGGAACTCCATGAAGTTGCCTTCTGTTCTCCTAACCTGGGAATGCTGCTGTCTTTGTCTCAAGATGGCCATGCTGTGCTAGTCCAGCTGGCAGGGCTTTTCTATTCTGTCTCTTCTCATTTGCTGTTTTCAGTCAGTTTCTTCTTCCAACCAGCATTTAATCTGGTTCTTTATCCTTTCTTTTGGTGCTCAGGGTTCCAGGATTGTCTTCTGTATCTGTTTGATTTAGTTTCTCGGGTCTTTATAGTAGAGGGATGATGTGGAATATCTGATTAAATTGCCATTTTGGCTAGAGTTCCAAATCCTGCATCTTGCCAAAATCAATTCTTCCTTTAAAAAGTACACAAATACAGATGTGCTTTTCAAATGTTTCCACTTAGTAAGTTTGTGTTAAGCATAGAACAAAGTATTGTTGTTATTAAGTACCCTCATCTAGTTTCTGCTCATAGCAACCTTACATACAACAGAAAACTCTATCTGGTCCTGTACCATCCTCACAATCATTGCTATGCTTTTCTTCCAGTACTGCATCATTGTTCCACTGTTATCAATAAGGTTTTTACCAATCAATATTTTTCAGAATTAGATCAGCAAGCTTTTTTCTCTAGTCTATCTTAATCTGGAAGCTCTATTGAAATCTGTCCACCATAGGTGACCCTACTGGTGTTTGAAACACTGGTGGCATATCTTCCAGCATCACAGTAACATGCAAGCCACCAAAGGATGACAAACTTACAGACAAGTGATGGGAAGAAAGTATTAATATCTGAATATTTGTATAGAATAACTTAGTTAAATGTTTACATGGGACAAAAGCAATAGTAGATCTACGAGTAAATGTTTTTAAACAATGAATATTATTCTTAAAACCATCCCACCATCAATGGTTTTGAATTGGCTTTCCGGTCTGAAAAGACATATGCTGAGAAGGGTGTAGCTCATTCATTTTATTATATAATGCACAATTCCACTTTCTGTGTTGCCACCTGATTTGACTCATTTGACTTTCAGAACTTATACATTGCCAGTAAATTTTGTGTGGATCATCTTGGAAATAGGTAATGCAAATTTATATAACTATATGGAATGCCTACCATTTTAGTGAAGAAAAACACCTAAATTCAGTTAGTGAATTTGATAGTGGTCAAAATTAAATAGGTTTATCTCCAAGACTTTCAAATTTTAGTTTTTGTGTCTTTCTTTTGTTTTAGGACTCAAATATATGCATATCTGCAGGTTCAAAATGGCATTTAGGCTATTAACTGTACAAGCAAAAATTCCTAAAGTTGTTAAAATTGATTGGGGGTGGCTGGGAAATATTTATATCATTATATGAGTTTAATGACATTGGTGTATTTCATATATCATTTAAGATACTCTGTCAATAAGGTTGTCAGACAGCCTTTGGATTGTTGGCTGGTCACACTAAACAACAGAGAGAGCACCCAAACCTCTGGTTACACAGTCAAGGGCCTTTGTGTGTGTGTTTATGTGCTTGCATGCTCATGCACAAGCACATGTATGTGTTTGTGCTTAGCCAGGAGCTCTGTCTCCAAAGATAGTGGAAAATAGAAAGTTGTATATCCTTCAGACCTCAAGAATTCACAAAAATTGAGGTGAAAAATCTATTCCAATTTAGCTTCTGAACCTCTTGTTTTCATTATTATAAGAGATAAAACTTCAAACATTATATGCACTGTTTAGATACATTTTCATATTCATATGCATAAAATATGTATATTTTATCCAAGCAAAGACAAGATTGTTCATTGCATAGCAATTAAATTTCCTAAAAATATTCCTTAGTCATTACTTTTGCATACGTTATTCTCTTGCTTTGCATATATTATAGATCAGGAAGTGACAATCTCATCATATTTGAAAATAGGGGCCAATTAAAGAAAAATAATGGTCTAGATGATAGAGACCTTACAATTTAGAATGCTGAACTAAAACGAATAGCAATATATACACTCTTCAGAATATCAGAGAGAGTGAACTTAGTTATCATACTGCTCATACTGCTCCACACTCTAACTTCTATAGACAAGTTTTCTCCAGATATTCACGTCTTTACTCTCTCATCTACTTCTCATTTTTCTTGAATAATCTCTAAATGAGGCTTTTCTTGGTCTCTCTTTTTAAAACATCAAACCCTCCTTAATACTCCTCATTGGTCTTCCTTGGTTTATGTTCCTCCATGACACTTATCACCATCATCTAACAGATAATGTTTTCCTTATATTTTATTATTGTCTCTGCCCACGATAGAATTGAAACTCCGCAAGAGAAGTGAATTAATAGATACTAAGGACTTTCAGCTTCTTCTTCTTGTTATTATTATTATTATAGCATTGATAACAGTGTGTCACAAAGTAGGTCCTCCATAAATATTCTTTGACTGAATGTAGTTAACTACCTTATTTGAAAGAGTAGTAAACTTAGGTTCTTTATTCAGTAACAATCTCTCTAGACTGATTTGCTCCACAATGAATCTCAATATGGAAACACAATGAAGTGAATTTAATTTACTGTGTTATTTTTATATATTAATATAATAAATTATATAGTACTCTGTAAGATAATGTAAAAAGAGGGGTCATTGGTTTGCAGGAATAAAAGCAATAATGTTCCCAATACTACAACAGACATAAGTAGCAATTTGCACCTTTTATTTAACCAAATTAGTTTTAAAATATGATTATAATCTGACAGTGTGATTCATCACAGGGCAAATCGCTGGATCAAGTTTTGTAAACCTCAAGCAAACAAAGTTCAAACTATAAATATTGAAAGCAGCACCTTACCTTATGCAGCACAGATTGAACCACTGTGATAATCTTATTCACACTTAGCTCAGCAAACACATGGAGCAAAAATAATAGTGCATATTATTAATGATCTTTCAGCTAAGAAAATTAAACAATGCTTTAAACTGTAAATAAAAACATAAAGCATTATGCCTGTTTGCTTTTTCAACCATTAACATTCAGATCTTTGATTAATTCAGACAAAATAACAACTGAATAATATCCTTGTCATTAGTTTGATAGAACAATAAATGTGAGAGAGCTGACACATCTAAATATTATGTATGTATATATGCCCATAAATAAGGAGCTCTGGTGGTGTAGTGGTTAAGGCATTTGGCTATTAAACAAAAGGTCAGTGGTTCGAACCTACCAGGCTATGCTGTGGGAAAAAAGATGAGGCAGTGTGTTTCTATAAGGATTTACTGCCTTGGAAATCCAATGGGGTTGCTATGAGTTGGAATCAACTCAATGGCAGTGAAAATATTCATAAATATGTTAAAAGGCATAGATTTTAAAATGCTGTTTGTTGTTGTTTAAAGCTATCCACATAATTTAAGTAGCAGAAGCAATACTGAGTTAGGAGGCAGATGTCCTAGATTCTACATATTTTGTTTTAGCTTTACCACTGTTTGAACTTAGCCTGTTTGAAGAAAAGCCCATCATGACATATGTTAGGTCCTCAGTTTTTTCATCCATAAAATGACGGAACCATTCTATATTTCATTGTTCAATATGATAGGCAAAAACAACATGTGGAAACTGATCATTTGAAAATGTGATTACTGTGAATGAGGAACTGAACTTTTTATTTTATTAACTTTTACTAAATTAACATTTAATGAATCACATAAAGAAGTGGTTATTATATTGGAAAGCAAAGTTCTAGACTATGAAGCCCTCTTTCATTGCATTTGTCATTACTATAACTGCATTTTTTGTGCAATTACTTAACTAACATCTCATTCCATCATCATCGTTGTTGGTGGTGGTGCCCCTATATACAAAGGAATTAAACACTACACTATCCTAACAACTGTTACTATGCTTGAGGCCACTGAGTCCATCCATCTCTTTGAGGGTCTTCCTCTTTTTCGCTGACCCTCTACTTTACCAAACATGATGTCCTTCTCCAGGGACTGGTCTTCTTGATAACATATTCAAAGTAAGTGACACAGTGTCTCACCATCCTTGCTTCTAAGGAGCATCTGGATGCACCACTTCTATGCAATATTTGTTTGATTTCTTGACTTCTGCTTCTTTGGACATTGATTGTGGATCCAAGTAAAATGAAATCCTTGACAACCTCAATATTTTCTGTGTTTATCATAATGTTGCTTATTGGCCCAGTTATGAGGATTTTTGTTTCCTTTATGTTGAGGTGTAATTCACGCTAAAGGCTGTAGTCTTTGATCTTCATCAGTAAGTGCTTCAAGTCTTCTTCACTTTCAGCAAGCAAGGTTGTGTCATCTGCATATTGCATGTTGTTAATGAGTCTTCCTCCAATCCTGATGTTGCATTCTTTTTCATACAGCTCAGCTTCTCAGATTATTTGCTTAGCATACAGATTGAATAAGTATGGTGAAAAGGTGCAACCCTGACGTACACCTTTCCTGATTTTAAACCATGCATTATTCCCTTGCTCTGTTTGAACAACTGTCTCTCAGTCTATGTACAGGTTCCTTAGGAGCACAATTAAGTGTTCTGGAATTCCCATTCTTCACAATGTTATCCAGAATTTATTATGACCCACAGAGTCAAATGTCTTTGCATAGTCAATAAAACACAGGTAAACATGTTTCTGGCATTCTTTGCTTTCAGCCAAGATCCATCAGACATCAGCAATGATATCCCTCATTCCATGCCTTCTTGTGAATATGGCTTGAATTTCTTGCAGTTTTCTGTCAATAGACCGCTTCAACCATTTTTGAATTATCATCAGCAAAATTTTGCTTGTGTGTTATATTAATGATATGGTCTGTTCAATAACATTTTTTTGGAATTGGCACTGACATGAATCTCTTCCAGTCAGTTGGCCAGGTAGCTGTCTTCCAAATTTCTTGATATAGGAGAATGAGCACCTTCAGCATTGCATCCATTTGTTGAAACATTCCAATTGTTACTCTGTCAATTCTTCAAGCTTTGTTTTTTGCCAATTCCTTCAGTGCAGCTTAGACAACTTCCTCCAGTACCGTTGGTTGTTGATCATATGCGATTTCCTGAAATGATTGAATGTCAACCAATTCTTTTTGGTACAGTGACTCTGTGTATTCTTTCCATCATTACATTTTTATTTTTAAAATTAAACAGTGGCATGCACTTTTTGACTCATATTTGAATCTTCAAGACCTAACCAAGCATGTGGCAAAAAATATATGCTTAATAAATAAACTCTCATGATAAAAGCTGTTGCATTGTGCTATTCAAGAGACATCATCCATATTTTGCTGTTGTTTTTTGTTGTTAATTGTTGTTGAGTTGATTCCTACTCATAGTGATCCAATGTGACAGAGTAGAGTTGCCTCATAGGGTTTTCTTTGCTGTAATCTTTACAGAAGAAGATTGCCAGGCCTTTTATTCTGTGGTACTGTTGGGTGAGTTTGAACCACCAACATTTAGGTTAGCAGACCAGCATAAAGTGTGTGCACCTCCTAGGGACCTAACCATATTTTACTCTATGAAAATGACACCTCCCTGGAATTTTGACCTATGGAGTGGCAGAAAAGAATTTCTCTGCACCTAGGTAAAGAAGGAAGAGACTTTTAGTGGCAGTGGAAGCTACAATAAAGAAAGGGGTCATTGTCCATGCTCCCCTTTCTAGGAGAGCTCAGTGATTAATGAAACATTAAGATCTACTAATTAAGAATTTAAGATTGTTTCGAATTTGGTTACAACTCATTCACTTATTGACTTATTTGGTAAATAGTCTAATTCGCATATTGAAAGTCAAGAATGTCAAGGCATGTTTTGATCTAGGGATTTTCATTATACATGCACAAAAACTTAGAAAATAATAATAATAATAAAAGCATCAATGCTTTCAGTAACATTATATATATATAGCAGCCAATTATGTTTCTTTGCATTCATGTATAATTTCCTTTAGAAAAATTATAAATTACTGAAATAGAAAACCCAAGGAAATTTCAATAGAGGTAAACAAATGCTACTGGAAGGTAAGAAGCTGTCTTCTTGATCTTTAAACACACATACATTCACATATGAAATCCATCTTTGGATTTTTTTTTTCCTGTTCTGAATACCTTTTAATTCAATAGTTATAGTTTCTCGCTTAGGATAAAAATTAAGTCAGTGAGTAGAGACCCTCTTCAGTGACTGTTAATTTTCCAAGGGGTAAACATCTATTTCTTTAGGCTGCCTGAGGCAAATCTATTGGTTCCAGCTTCCTTCTTTTGACCTTTCTCTCTAACTCATTCTACCATCATCCACCAGATCTGTCAAGAAAGAGAAAGTTAATAACCAGCTTCTGAGCCAAGAATGAGATTAGATTCACACTCAAGGAAGGAAAGGTGAGTTTCAAATTTTGAAAAGAAGCCCTTCAAGGGTCATGTAATTACTAAAGTGTTATCAAAAAATTATTACTGCTGCATAGTCCTCATTTGGGAAGAGGTGCCATAATGGCACAAGGCAGTGGAAAGTTATAAATAGTGGCATGCAAATGAGTCAGGAAAGCACACCCACTGGTGTTCTGCTGTCCCATTTGCTAATGGAAAATGCACCATCAGAAAGCATGCCTTTCATGGAGAATGACATATCTAGGGCATTGGCTGGGATTTATAGTCAACCCCCTTTCTGCTGCTTCATTGGCTTTTACAATTCATTTCAATTTCCACTTATAGAAAAAAAATCCTGGTGCATAGATTAGCATATATCCCCTGTCACGCTTCTTTTGGCTGCTTCTTTTACTTGTGATTAATATTTAAAATTCAGCTAATTTATTTATGTGCTAGCTCCTGAGAATCATGACTTGGAAAATAATTTTGCCTTCATCAAAACTTTTCTCCATAACAATAGTCTTCTACATCCATGCTAAACAATTGTTCGGCTCTTCAAATTCTGCTGTGACTAAAACACCCACTCTCTCTCTGTTTTTAATCAAAGAGTCCAAAATTGAGACTTTTTATGGCCTAGAGGGGAAAAAAAACGAGGAATAATTTTTTTAAAAAATGACATGCTTCAGGGCTAATGTATAGAGGGTCTGGAAATTGGACATCACTGTAGTGCTTCCTATATTCGAACATTATGCTTAAAAAAATTTTTTATTCCAATTTAATCAGCACCTCAGAGATGTCATCTGAATATTTTGAGATTTGGCAACCCTTATTTCTGACCCAGTTTTTAAATTGTTCAGGTGCTAATGAACTACTACTTTCTGACTGTAAATAGAGATCAAGCAACACTTGCAATAGATTATCTGTTGTTATCCATTTGACTGGTAGATTTAAACATTTTACTTTAACTCATAGTAATAATGATGCTAAAAATTATATGCCTTGAGACCAAATCATTAAAAGTAGAGACTAATTTAATTTACAAGTTGTTTTTGTTGTTGTTGTTGTTTTACAAAGTTCTATGAACATGTACTTGTTGTTGTTATGACCCGACTCATAGCAACTCCTCCTTGGGTTTCTGAGGCAGTATCACTATGGAAGTAGATTGCTCCATCTTTCTTCAGAGGAGTAGAACTGCCAGCCTTCTGGTGAGTAGTCAAGTGCCTTAAGCACTATGCTACCAGAGCTCCCTGAACATGTACTAGGTGAATCTAAATTAACCAGTTGTTTGACTTGTTAGTTATTACATTATGTTTCTGAATATAGTATTATGACACTCTTTTAATAATTATTTAAAATGTAATTTAGTGCCAAGTATCATGCAAGAGTTTGTTAACAGCCAAAAGCCACTGACCAACACTCCCACACACACAAAAAAAAAAAACCCTGCCATTGAGTTGATAGTGACTCACAATGACCCTATAGGACAGAGTAGAACCCCTCATAGAGTTTTTAAGGCTGTAAATCTTCATGGAAGCAGACTGTCTTATCTTTCTCCCACTGAGCAGGTGGTATGTTCAAACTGCTGAATTTTTGGTGACAGAGTAAGTTAATTTTATATTTTGATGGTTATCTTAATTAAAATAATACTGAAATGGTGCCTATTTTTACTCCCAGAACCACACTATTCTCTTTCTTGCTTTTCATATCAGTGGCTCAGGCACTTGACTGCTAACCAGAAGGCTGGCGGTTCAAACCCATCAACCATTCCTCGGAAAGAAGGTTGGACAATCTACTTCTGTAGCGATACTGCCTCAGAAACCCAAGGAGGGGTCACTATGAGTCGAGGCTGACTCGATGGCACACAACAACAACAACAACAAGCATCATTTTAGGAGCTCTGGTGGGTAGTGCCTAAGGCATCTGACTGGTAACCAGAAGGTTGGTGGTTCAAACCCATTAGGCCATTCCACAGAAGGAAGATGAAGCAATCTGCTTCCATAAAGATTTATCACCTCAGAAACCCAATGGGAGTTGCAATGGGTCAGAATTGACCAGATAGCAATGAGTTTGGATTTCTTATTTTTTGGGGGGGTAGTGTAGTGGTTAAAGCATTTGGCTGCTAACCAAAGGTTGTTGGTTCAAACTCACCAGCTGCTCCACAGAAGATAGGGCAGTCTGCTTCCATAAGATTTATAGCTTTGGAAACACAATGGGGGTTGCTATGAGTCAGGATCAGCTCAATGGCAGTGAGTTTGGTTTGAGTGGAAAGTATCATTTTAGAAAGGCCTGGCAATCTACTTTCAAAAATTAGCCAATGAAAACTAAGGATCACAACTTAACATTCTTCGATACAGTGCTGGAAGATGAGCCTCTTAGGTTGGAAAGTACTCAGTATATTCCATGGCTGCAACAGCGGACTTGAGTATACAAAAACAACCATGAAAATGGTACAAGACTTCACTCTGTTTTACATGGGGTTGCCATGAGTTGGAGCCAACTCAATGACAGCTAACAACAACCACAATCATTTTATCTATAGTTTGTGCTATTGTACCTGCAATATCTTTCATTACAATCACCAGATTTTTCATGTAGGAGCAAACATGAAGGTGGAGAGCATTTTTCTGCACCACCGAATAGATAAGTGTCTGTGAGTATGTGTGTATCATTAGTCAATAGAATAGCCCCTCCTTTTTTTGTCTCCATGTACTGTCAGGCCTTCACACCGAAGCACAAGTTTCTTTTGAGGCAGTAGGTCTCAAACTTTGGACTAGTGAGTTTCTTAAAGCACAAATTGATGGGCCACACCCTCAAGAGTTTCCGATTCAGTAGATCCGAGTGCAGTAAGTTCTGAGAATTTGCACTTCTAGCAAGTCCCCAGGTGATACTGATGCTGATGCTGATGGTCCAAGAACCACACTTAGAGAGAAATTGATAAATTGAAGACAATGAAACAATAATTGGTGAAAGAAAACAAACAATAGCAACAACAACAAAATAGTTGCAGTGCAGTTACTTTCCACTTGTGGGGACCTCATGTCTGTCAGAACAGAACTATGCTCCATACGTTTTTCAATATCTTTGACCTTTCATCTGTAGATTGCTAGGTCTTTCTTCTGAGGCATCTCTGGGTGGATTTGAACCTTCAACCTTTTGGTTAACAGCTGAGTAAATGCTTAACTGCTTAACCATTTGTGGCACCCAGGGATTCAGATTAAGGTAAAGACAGCCTTCATTGAAATTGCAAATAAAACAGAGTTTCAGAGAGCTTTGGTCCTTCCCAAGGTTTCTAGGTGGAAGTATCATGAAGCATTTATTTAAAACAGCTGGGAATCATGAAAAGGAAAGATTGAAGTACAACTTGGACAGAATGTTTTTTTAGCCCTGACAGTAAAAAAGAGCTCTCAGAACAGAGGAGAAGAAAAATTATGCAACACAGACAGGCTTTTCTATTTTGTTTTGTCTGATTTCAGTGACTGGCCTAGTGTGTGTGTTGTGTCTTGGTTTGTATGTGTTTGTGTGTCCCTGTGTTTGTCTATGTGTGCGTGTTCTTGTATACATTTACTTTAATTATATTTCCTAAGAACGTTTTCTCTTCCTACATTTTTCAAAAAGAAGTAATTATTGAAAGAAACTAGGCTATTTAACAGTTTTATTTCCAATGGCAATCCATTATTCAGTAACCATTCTGATTCCACTTTAATATAAATTTAAGCAGTTTGAGTTAGTTTCCCCAGCCTGGGAGAGAAATGTCTGGGGTAGATTGTTTACAAAAGTGCCTGAAATAATTCCCTTCCCTGTATTCATTCCTTAAACTGTGACTTTTCAGCTCCTCCCATCCCTACCCTTTAAATCTTGGCTGGCCTTATGGATTGCTGGAATGCAACAAGAATGATATTGTACCATTTCTGAAGTGAGGCCTCAGGAGACCTTGTGCTCTTTTGCTAGTTTCCATAGAACTCTGCTCAGTATCCCAGTGAACAAACCCAGGCCGGCCTCCTGGATGATGAGAGACAAGACCTGTGGCTCACTATAGACCACAGCCAGACAATCTAGCAGTAGCAAAGCTCTTATATGACAGGCAGCTACTATCAGGCTACTAAATGAACCCAGAAAAGACCAGAAGTATTGACCAGCTGAGCAAACAAAGGGTTGCTATTTTAACTCCCTAGTTTTTGAGTGGTTTGTTGTTGTTGCTAACTCCTGTGGAGCTCTTGATTCATCTTGACCTCACACACAAAGGGATGGTACCACTGTGTTCCATAGAGTTTTCTTTCCTTGGCTGATTTTTGGAAGTAGATTTCCATGATTTCTTCCTAGTCTGTCTTAGTTTGGAAGTTCCCCTGAAACTTGTTCAACATCTTGTTGTTGTTGTTGTTGTTGTTGTTGTTATGTGCCGTCCAGTAGGACCCGACTCATAGTGACTCATAGTGACCCCTCCTTGGGTTTCCGAGGCAGTATCACTAAGGAAGTACATTGTCCAACCTTCCTTCCGAGGAGTGGCTGGTAGGTTTGAACTGCCAGCCTTCTGGTTAGCAGTCAAGTGCCTTAGGCACTAGCAACATGCAAACCTCTACTGACAGACAGTGGTGACTGTGTTTTACATGCATTGCCCAGGAATCTAACTTGAATCTCCCACTTGGAAGATGCGAATTCTACCATTGAACCACCAATGACCCCTTGTTGTTGTTGCTGTTGTTGTGTGCCATTGAGTCGGACCTGACTCATACCAAGGCGGTATCACTACGGAAGTAGTTTGCCCAAACTTCCTTCTGAGGAGTGGCTGGTGAGTTTGAACCACCAGCCTTCTGGCTAGCAGAGCTCCTAGTGACCCCTTAGGTGATTTAATACCATGCAAAAACAACTTGATATAATAACCTCTAAAGATGTGTCTATCCTAAGGAGCCCTGGTAGCTAATGGTTAAGAGTTCAGCTGCTAACTGAAAGGTCGGTGGTTCAAACTCATCAACCTCTCCGTGGGAGAAAGATGTGGCAGTCTGCTTCTGTAAAGATTACAGCTTTGGACTCTATGGAGTAGTTCGACTCCATCCTATAGAGTCACTATGAGTCAGAATCAACTCCTCGCAACTCTTTTTTGTTGTTGTTTCTTTTTAAAGATCCAAATATAAAATGCTGAGAAAAGGGTGATAGCTTAAGATTTTTTTTCCAATTAACTTACTGCAGACTCTGCAAACTGTTTTTCTCCCATGCTAGAAAGGTTTAAAACATCTCAGCGACAAATATACAAAGTGAAATTATTTTCTAATTGACAACTTTGTAATATTTTTGCTTCTATAGAAACAAAACACGTGTGAAAAGTGCAAAATCATTCTTATTTGAACCTTTCATCTTCAATCATGTAAATCAGCTAAGAAAGAATATTAAAATAATAATAGAAGCCATAGGCACAATATATTGTTTCCTGGGTGCTAGTTTCCATAGTAACATGTTACACATACCTCATTACAATAACTAACTCTATGAGTTGGAAATTATTTCCAACTTATAGATTATGAAACTGACATTTAGTTTAAATAATACTTTCAAGGGCCATCTTTAATAAGCAGCAGAGGGAGAAGCCATGCTAATGTCAATCAGACTCCAGAGTCCACACTCATAATTACTATATATATAATTTTAAGGTCTCTAATTTTTCTTTGGATCAAGAACCTACTGTAATTCAATATTTTAAGAGTCTGACAGCTGTATTGCAGCAGCTATATCATAGAATATTTATATTGCTTAAATCAGGCCATCACAGTACAGCTAAAAACAGGATGTTCATCATATGATTTGCTGATTATTTCCTTTTGGAGATATTAGACCAATGGTATACTTTTTATGAAAGAAAAGCCTGGTGATCTCCTTCGGAAAATCAGACAGTGAAAACCCTATGGATTACAGTGGTCTAATTACACTGTGCGTGGAGTAACCATGATTTGGAGGCCAACTCCACAGCAGATAACAATAATCACAACATGTCTTTCATAAAGAAACATATTTTTAAGAAAAAGGGATACCCAAGCCTTAAGGAATAGAGTAGGACATATGTGACCAAAGGCAGATATGACAGATCATTTCCAGCCATCTAGAAAGGAACCTCCAGTCTTACTGTCAGTTTGGTCTAACAAATACCTATCTTTGATGACTTTGTTCAAGATGGTCCCTCAGTAACTCTCCCTCCCTAATGCTTTGATTGCTCTAATATCACAAACACTTTCCAATAGCCAACAACATGCTCAGATATCTCAAAATCTTAAAATTTTTCAAACCACTGCCACTTGTTTCTTAAATTACCATCCCTTAACTATCAAGT
>NW_006922318.1:243839-246050 GCF_000298275.1 Orycteropus afer afer | reverse complement strand
TATACATATACACACACACACACACACATATATATATCTTCTTGTCATTCATTCTTCAGTCTACTGCACTCAGGGGCCCAACCCTCAGTACTTTAAATATGCTTTAAAATCTGTGCAGAAGGAATTTAATTCTCTATTCATATGTTCTCAACCATTACCATCTCATCTATTAGTCAGATTCAGAAGGAATTTCACATTGTAAAGCATTGTATTATAAAAACAATTTCTTTCATGGAAAAAGGAAGCAAAGTGCTAAAAAGTTTTAGTTTTGTAATGGTGAAATTATATAGAAAAACATACATTAATTTAACAATTTCTACACGTATAATTCAGTGTCAGTGGTTACATTTTTCAAGTTGTGTGCTACCTTTCTCAATATTCTGTTCTGATTGTTTCACCATCATCAACACCAACTCACTGAGCTCCAAGCTTCTCATCTAATCTTTCCAGTTGCTATTATCAATTTGATCTCACTGAAGAGTTGGAAGTTGTCAAAAATGAAATGGAACACATAAAGATTGATATCCTAGGCATTAGTGAGCCGAAATGGACTGGTTTTGGCCATTTTTAATTAGACAACCATACTATCTACTATGCCGGGAATGACAAATTGAAGAGGAATGGTGTGGCATTCATCATCACAAAGAATGTTACACATTCTATCCTGAAGTACAATGTTATCAGTGATAGGATGATATCTAAATGCCTAAAAGGAAGACCAGTTAATACTACTATTATTCAAATGTACACACCAACCACCAAAGCCAAAGACGAGGGAAGTGAAGATTTTTACCAACTTCTGTAGTATGAAATTGACCGAACATGCAATCAAAATGTGTTGATTATCACTGGTGATTGGATTGCAAATTTGGAAACAAAAAAGAATCACCAGTAGTTGGAAAATATCTCCTTGGTGACAGAAATAACTCTGGAGATCACATGATAGAATTTTGCAAGACCAATGACTTATTCATTGCAAATACCCTTTTTCAACAACACAAACAATGGCTATACACGTGGACATCATCAGACGGAGTACACAGGAATCATATCGACTACATCTATGAAGAGGGGTGATGGAGAATCTCAATATCATCAACAGGGCCAGGGGGCTGAATGGAACAGACCATTGACTGCTTCTATGCAAGTTCAGGTTGAAGCTGAAGACAATAAAAACAAGTCCAAAGAGCCACAATATGACCTTGAATATATTCCTATTGAATTTAGAGACCACCAAAAGAATAGATTTGATGCATTGAACCCAACAACCAGAAAACAGAGGAACTGTAGGATGACATCAAGAATATCATCCATGAAGAAAGCAAAAGGGTCATTAAAAAGACAGGAAGGGAAGAAACGACTGCAACAGGTGGAAGAGATTCTGAAACTTGCTCTTGAGCGAAAAGTAGCTAAAGCAAATAGAAGAAATGGCAAGATAAGAGAGCTGAACAGAAGATTTCAAAGAGCAGCTCGAGAAGACAAAGTCAACTACTATAATGAAATGTGCAAAGACCTGGAGTTAGAAAGCCAAAAGGGAAGAACACGCTCGACATTTCTCAAGCTGAAAGAACTGAAGAAAAAACTTCAAGCCTTGCCTTGAGTTACAATATTGAAAGATTCTACGAGCAAGCAAAAGACAGGCATGTGAGCTGAACATTTACATTAGATATATACACTGCTTGGAGACATCAATCATGGGAGAATAAAAGGGCTGTGTATGCACAGGGAGACAGCTTAGGGGGCAGAAGTGCATGGGAGGGAAAGACATAGGGAAGAGGTAATTGTGAGGAGGAAGTTGGAAGACATCTGTTGCACTGTGGGAAATTGCAGTCAATGTCATGAGACAAATCGTACGAGAACAGGTGTATGGAAAATGAATTTGCTCTGTAAACTTTTATCCAAAAAAGATATATATTCACAGAGTTACTGCACCAAAAAGAATTGGTCAATGTTCCTCCATTTCAGGAGGTGACATATGATCAAGAACCGATGGTATTGAAGGAAGAAGTTGAAGATGCACTGAAGGAATTGGCATAAAACAAGGGTCCAGGAATTTATGGAATATTCATTGAGATGTTTCAACAAACGGATGCTGTGCTAAAGGCACTCACTCCTGTATGCCAAGAGATTTGGAAGACAACTACCTGGCCAACTGTATGGAAGAGATCCATATCTGTACCCATTCCAAAGAAAGGTGATCCTGCAAAATGT
>NW_006922318.1:234297-243286 GCF_000298275.1 Orycteropus afer afer | reverse complement strand
AGTCTGCAGTATGGCTTACACTCCAACATAAAGAAAACGAAAATCCTTACAACTGAACTAATAAGCTTGCTGTAGTTGTTATGTGCTGTGGAGTTGGACCTTTTGGCTAGCAGTCAAGTGCCTTAGGCACTACGCTACCAGAGCTCCTGAACTAATAAGCAGCATAATGATAAATGAAGAAAAGTTTGAAGCTGTCAATGATTTCGTATTACTTGGTTCCACAATCAACACCCATCGAAGTAGCAGTCAATAAATCAGACCACGTATTGCCCTGAGCAAATCTGCCTCAAAAGACGTCTTTAAAGTGCTGAAGAGCAAAGATGTCTCTTTGAAGACTAAGGTGCACCTAACTCAAGCCATGGTGTTTTCAACCACTTCATACACATGTGAAAGCTGGGCAATGAATAAGGCAGATGAAAGAAGATTTGATGCTTTTAAGTTGTGGTGTTGGTGAAGAATACCGAAAGTACCGTGGACTGCCAGAAGAACTAACAAATCTATCCTGGAAGAAGTGCAGCCAGAATGACCCTTGGAAGCTAGAATGGCCACTTTCACTTTCAGCAAGCAAAGTTGTTTTGTCTGCCTATTGCATGCTGTTAATGAGTCTTCCTCCAATCCTGATGCCACCCCCTTCCTCATATAGTCTCACCTACTTTGATCGTGTTGTCAGAAAGGACTATTCCCTGGAGAAGGGTATCATGCTTGGTAAAATGGAGGGTCAATGAAAAAGAGGAAGGCCCTCAATGAGATGGACTGACACAGTGGCTGCAATGATGGGTTCAGGTATAGCAAGGATTGTGAGGCTGGCACAAGACCGGGTATTGCTTTGTTTTTTTGTACATAGGGTCACTATGAGTCAGAGCTGACTCGATGACACCTAATAACAACAAAGAGTTTTAAGAGTGTCAACTGAAAATGTTTTTATTCTATAAACAAAACTCACTGCCATTGAATCCTTGGGTTTCTGAGGCTGTATCACTATGGAAGTATATTGCCCAATCTTCCTTCTGAGGACTGGCTGGTGGGTTCGAACCACCAGCCTTCTGGTTAGCAGTCAAATGCCTTAGGCACTACACCATCAGAGCTCCTTTATATTCTTTAAGGATTTTAAATAGTAAAAAATTTTGTTTAATTATATGTGTATAGCTATAGTTCAGCATCATTGTGCAAATCCAAAAATTGTATTGTTTAGAGAGAGCTTATTGAAATAAATAAAAAAAAAACAACAAACAAAAAACTGGAGAAAGGTAACATAATTTAGCCATTACCATTTAGTACGGGTTGCAGGATTCAAAGTAATGGAATGTTAACTCTAGTTTGATCGAGCTTCTCATCAAGATGTCTTTTATTTTCCAATCAACACTATGGTGTATATTATCCTTTCTTGTAAATCTCAAGCATGCTGTATTTATAAAGCACATCTCTTGAACAGTGGTGTTTTTTGGTTTGCTCAACTACATTTCTCCAAGCCACAACTTCAGCCCTGATTACACTTCACCACAGTCAAGTTATTTCAAATTTTATTGCTTCATTAATTGATATTTTTTCTCAAATCTTATTCTTACAACATGTATTTAATGAGAAATGCTTGAATCTGATATCTTTGCAGCACATTAATATTTATTCTCTTTTTCTGCTTAAATCCTTTTCCTCCTTTGCTTTGCCCAACATTACTCTCCATTAACTACACTTCTAAATGGCACAATCCTCTTGCCCAATCTCCTTTAATGATTTATTTTCCTATGATAGGACTTAAACTCAAGTGAGCCTCAAATTCATGCCTTTTTTCCTCTTAGGCATGCTTACTATAGTTTTGTTTTTTTTTTAAGCCATGAAATTTGTAGTAAAATACTTTACATGTGAAATCTGTCTTGACTAGTAAATAACTGGGCTTTGAATTACTCATTTATATTTCTTAATATCAGGAGCTCTGGTAGCATAGTGCCTAAGGCACTTGATTGCTAACCAGAAGGCTGGTGGTTCAAACTCACCAGCCACTCCTTGGAAGGAAGATTGGGCAATCTACTTCTGTAGTGATACCGCTTCTTAAACCCAAGGAGGGGTCACTAATGAGTTGGACGACTCAACAGCACATAACAACAACAATATTTCTTAATATTAGTTTCACCATTCAATTATCTGAGGTAATACTAGCCTGTCTCTTAAGATGGCTGGGAATCTTAAAGGAGAAAATGTCTGAGTACTTTGTAAAGACTTAAGATCTATAAAAGTACTGTTACTTTGAATCTACAGTCTTCTTGGGTGGTCCATTGCTTCCTCCATTTAACTACCCATTTACTATCTATTTTCACCTGAAATGCTCATAAATGATCTCCACCATTGTTGTTGTATGCTGTCAAGTTGATTCCAACTCAGAGTGACCCTATAGGACAGAATGGAACTGCTTTACAGGGTTTCCACCATAAGCACATTAAAAGAGGAGAAAACAAAACGAAACCAATGAACTAGAGTATGATGATGGAGGTGACAAGGTGAAAGGAGATTTTGCACATTTAGGGGCTATTGGTGGGAGGAAGAGATACAGTAGGAGTCATTAAAAAAATAACAGAATTGTTACATAATTGTTGTTGTTGTTATGTGCCGTCAAGTCAGCCCTGACTCATAGCGACCCCTCCTTGGGTTTCCGAGGCAGTATCACTACGGAAGTAGGATTGCCCAACCTTCCTTCCGAGGAGTGGCTGGTGGGTTTGAACCGCCAGCCGTCTGGTTAGCAGGCAAGTGTCTTAGCCACTATGCTACCAGAGCTCCCTGTTACATAATTAATGTGGTTTTAAGTTTTCTGGAGAAAATGTAAAAAGAAAGAGACTGGAATTGAGGCTCTCAACAAGGAAGAAGAAGACAATTTTTACCTTCTACATAGGAAGGAGAATTAAAGGGAGAATTTTTAAATTGTGCTGACATAATATGCCAAAGAAGTTTAAGAGGAAGCTCTAAATGTAGAATGACTTTCATGTTCCAGTCCCGAGTGACAAGATGGTCGTGATTCTGTTAAGTTGAATTGTGGTTTGATAACTTCAGCTTTTATTTAGTAAATCCTATGTTTGAGAGGATTCCTGATGGTGCAGTGGTTAAAACCATTCAGCAGTTAAATGAAAGGTTGGCAGTTTGAACCCAACAGCTGCTTTGAGGGAGAAAGATGTGGCAAACTTCTTCCTTCCATAAATATTTGCAGCCTTGGAAATTCTATGTGGCAGCTGTACTCTATCCTATAACATCGCTATGAGTTAGAATTGACTTGATGGCTGTGGGTTTTTGAGAGGCCTTTGGAACACACATAGAGAGATATATAGCAGACGGTAAGAAATGCATATCTAATGCTCAGGAAAAGGTCAAGGTTAGATCTTGGACACTTTAATGCTGTAAGCATAGTTGAAGTCATCCTGCAAGGGGGACATAACATATTGTATTAATCAAACTCATTAGTTCTATAACAATAGTGATGCGAAACTTCTACATATATCATAACATAATAAGGTTTTCTCATTCAATTCAAATTGAAATAGGTTTTCAGTAGGAAGTATTCTACATGGTGACTGAAAGATTTCAGTCCTTGTATCTTATGTCTGACACCCAAGTGGTGGCACTCAGTATGGATTACACAGCAAGACCAATAAGCAACATCATGATAAACGGAGAAAAGATTGAAGTTGTCAGGCATTTCATTTTAATTGGATCCACAATCAAAGCTAATGGAAGCAGCAGTCAAGATATTAAATGACATATTGCATTGGGTAAATCTGCTAAAGACCTCTTCAAAGTGTTAAAAAGAAAAGATGTCATTTTGATGACTAAGGTGCACTTGACACAAGTCATAATGTTTTCAAGCACCTCATATGCATATAATATATCAGACAGTATTTCACTGCTATTCATAATACTATGAAAATAATATTTTCAGAATACTGAAAATAGCATGGATTGCCAGAAGAATAAACGAATCTGTCCTGGAGGAAGTGCAGCCAGATAACTCCTTGGAAGCAAGAATGGCCAGATTCCATCTCACCTATTTTGGTTGTGTTGTCAGAAGGAACCAGTCCCTGGAGAAGGACATCATGCTTGGTAAAGTAAAGGGTCAGGGAAAAAGGGGAAGATCCTCAAGGAGATGGACTGACACAGTGGCTGTGACAATTGGTTCAAGCATGGCAAGGATTGTGAGGATGGCCCAGGACAGGACACTTTTGTTCTATTGCACGTGGGGTCACTGATTTAGAGCTGACTTGACGGCAGCTAACAACAGCAACATATGCATGTTAAAACTGAAGAATTAATAAGGAAGACCAAAGAAGAATGGATGTATTGACAAAGAATATTGAACATACCATGCACTGCCAGAAGAATGAACAAATCTGTCTTGGAAGAAATACAGTCAGTATGCTCCTTAGAAGGGAGGATGGTGAGACTACCTCACTTACTTTGGACATGTTAATAGGAAGGACCAATCTCTGGAGAAGGACATTATACTTGGTAAAGTAGAGGGCCAGCAAAAAAAGGTAGACTATCAGCAAGATGGATTGGCACAGTGCCTGCAACTATGGACTTGAACACAGTGAGCATTGTGAGGATGGCACGGCACCAGGCAACATTTTTTTCTGTTATACATGGGATTGCTCTGAGTCAGATACTGAGTTGAGGGCACCTAACAGCAACAAAAATCTTTTGGCTAAAGTCCCTAGATGGCACAAAAGGTTTGTGCTGGACTCCTAACCTATGGGTTGGTGGTTGGAACCTATTTAGTGGTACCAAGGAAGAAAAGACCCAGTGACCTTCTTCCACTAGGATTACAGTCAAGAAAACCCTACAGAGCAGTTCTACTCTGCATACATAGGGTTACCATGAGTCAGAATTGACTGGACGCTACTAACAACAACAGAAACATCTTATGGCTCCACTACCTTAAAGTAACTCCTCAAATCTTTCATTGAATTCTCTGTATCCAGCAGCTCAAAGATGAGAGAGAGAAAGAGAGAGAGAGAGAGAGAGGGAGGGAGCAAGATTATGTAAAACATTTCATGAACTAGGCCTGCCCATATTCCAATAGTTAGCACCTAGTCATTTGCACCAAATGCAAAGGAAGCTAGGAAGGCTTACAGGCTTATAGGTAGACAGGCTTAGTCTCCCTGTTTAATCAGATAAGCATCTTTAAACCAAAACCAAACTCATTGCCATCAAGTCTACTCTGATTCATAGAGACTCCTCCTTGGGTTTCCGAGGTGGTATCTCTACAGAAGTAGATTGCCCAATCTTCCTTCCAAGGAGTAGCTGATGGGTTTTGACTCTGTCAAAAATATGCATAGAAATAAATGTATCCAAGATGAGAAATGCACTTCATGCCTAAGGAAGTATCAATAATGTTCTATTATGCTCAGAGGAAAGAAAGAGAAAGACTGTTTTGCTTATGTGAAATCAGAAGAAGGGACATTTTTTTGTCTAGGACTTTGAAGAAATAGTAAGATTTGGATAAAGAGTGAAGGAAGACAAATGTCTTCAAGGAGAAGAAAATTGAATGAGCAGAGCCACTGCGGTGTAGTAAATTACATGATGTGGTGGAATTTGATGTGAGCAACTGAGTAGCTCCTGATTGTTAAAGTTATCCACCTGGGGTATTTCTGTTGGAGCAGTATGAAGCAATCCTCTGAGCAGTTCACTCTCTCTCAGGTGTGTAGAACACTGATGTTGAAATTGGCTGGTTTTGGCCACTCTGCCAGACTCAAAAGGAGCCCTCCTAGAAGCAGAAGGAGTCTCTCTGACTGATGACTGAGAAAGAGGCACTACTTAGAGAAACACACTGCTGAGAGAGACACTTTTCTGAGAGAAAGATGTGAAAGACATGCACTATGGAGAGAGAGATGTACTACTGAGAGAGACTGCCGGCTGAGAGACAGCCAGCTGAGAGAGACTGAGAGTGTTCCTGAACTTGCATTGTAGCCTGTTGCTTCCCTAACAAACCCTATAATCTGTGAGTTCTGTGTGGCCACTGCAGTGAATTATATTGAACCCAGCAGAGAGGTGGTGGGTGCCATGGGAGGAATGGTTGGTGTCAAGGTTAGTAGGAGGGCTGGAGGGTAATGGCATATCTGGCCTCCTAAGAACAAGCCTTGGGCTGCTGATGGTGATTCTGTCTTCTTGTGTAGTTAGAGGATGTCAGAAGATGCCTCCTCCCTACCCTTTTAGCAGCCACATAGGAGTGAATCCCAGGATTTCTTCTGAAAATGGCATTTGGCCTGTTTGGTCCCAACCTGTGAATCTGCTTGTAGTTAAATAGAAGTAGGATGTTTCTGTGTCTCTAGTTCAGGCCCAACTCAGTAGTATCCTCACCCTTTCTCTTTACCTTTGCCAAGTGGATTTTAAAATTCTGCAGACTCTAATTTATTAAAATTTACTACTCAAGTGAGAATGACAGTTATTTCTTTCCGCTTCTCAGTATGGGACCACAGTTTTATTAGAATGCTTGCCCTCTGAGCTCAGCAAGGAGCATGTTATAATTAGATGAGTATTACAATAGAGACTCTGTTAATGGGATTTTTGAGACACAGTAAAAGAGAAAACCTACACAAGTGTCTCCATTAGACTCTCTATAAGTAAGGGAAACCTGTCTTAGGAGACCACTAAAGAAATCAGCAGGAGTTAGTTAACTGAAGGTCAAACAAAATGACATGATAAGCCTTGGGGGATATTGTTAAAGTAATCATTGCAAGATAAGGGACTGACTGACTGTTGGAGGTGCCTAAGCATATTTCTAATATGGAAATGAAGACAGAAATGGTAGCGGCAGAGTCAGCCTCTTTATTTTTGTATCAACTTGAATACCTTCTATCAGTAAACACCATTGAAATATGTATTACCTATATGTTGTTGTTGTTGTTGTTATGTGCTGTCGAGTTGGACCCGACTCATATAGTGAGTGTGAAATTCTGCAGCATTCTATAATGGAATGTATTGTATTAAAAACACTGCTTCCTTGAGGTCAACTAATCTCTGACTACTTTGTTTAGTGGATTATTTTTCTGAATATATATAAGAAATACATACTTATTGTTAGAAAACTTAAAAAATAACACAAGAAGAAAAAGCACATAGATGAATGTCACAATTCAAGAAACTTCACTGCTTACATTTTTTTAATGTTCCTTTCCATTTGCTATTCATAAATCTCATATTAATGTACCCAGTATAGTAATATGTTGTTGTTAGGTGCTCTTTAGTTGGCTCTGACTCACAGCGACCCTATGGACAACAGAACAAAACACTGCCCAGGTCCTGCACCAGCCTCACAATCCTTGCTACACCTGAGCCCATTGTTGCAGCCACCATGTCAATCCATCACATTGAGGGCCTTCCCCTTTTTCGCTGATGCTCCAATTTACCAAGCATGATATCCTTCTCCAGGGAATGGTCCCTTCTGACAACACGACCAAAGTAGGTGAGATAAAGTCTGGCCATTCTTGCTTCAAAAGATGTATATTTATTTTTATTCAATACTTTTTATTGCAGGAGGCACAATGTTTAAGTGCTTGGCTTCTAACTGAAAGGTCAGCAGCTGAAACTCACCATTAGAGAAAGATTTGGAAATCTGCTTCCATAAAGATTACAGCCTTGAAAGTCTTGTGGGGCAGTTCTATTCTATCCTATAGGGTTGTTATGAATTAGAATCAACTCCAGGGCAACAAGTGCTTTTTATTGCATATTTTAGCTTGAACAAGTCTTTTCTTTTTCTTTGATGTGCATTTTTTTTTCATTATCTTGTAAAGAGCATGTAAAACAGCCTTAGAAATAATTACAAAAACTTTCATCTAATCAGTCTGAACTTTCTCTAAGGGAAGTTAAAAAATTGAAGTCAATTATTTTTTTCACTTATTCAGCACAAATCCAAACTGTCCTTGTTAGGAAAAAGAAAAAAAATATTCCTAACAAAACCCACTGCTGTCAAGTGAATTTCAACTCATGGTAAAACCCATGAGTTACTTTGTTACAAAGTTACAAAGTACATCTGCTCCGTAGGGTTATTTTGGTTGTAATCTTAATGGAACAGATCACCAGGTCTTTCTTCTGCAGCACTTCCGGGTGGGTTTGAGCTGCCAATCTTCTGCTAGTAGCCAAGAGCCAACTCTTTGCTCTATCCAGGGACAGCATTGCTAAAGAAGTAGAATATCTACCCCAGGGAGATGCACCCAACAAATAGGGAAATGCACCCCATAGGATCCGTCATCCGTGGGATATCAGAAGAGTAGCATTTGCACAGAGGGAAAGCTGGACAGACAGGAATGCATAGGTAAGGACCCAGAGGGGGTGGTGGCAGGGAGGAGATGAGAAGAGAGTTTTTATTGTTGGAATTGTAATCAGGGCATGAAACCAAATGTGCATGAACTGTTGAGAGTAAAATGAATCTGCTTTGTAAATTTGCACCCAAGTCACAATAAAAAAAAAAAATTAAGAAAAAAAAAGGAACAAGGAGAAGAAACAGTAGGATTAGAGAAAGTATCGTATTGAGCCTTCATTCTCAGTGGGCCGGCCTTTTGGCATAGTTTCCTATAGCTAGGGAATCCTCTAAATACCTTTGTTATATGATGGCAGGGTGAAGAAGATAAGAAAATGAATAGGGAATTTATCACTTAATTATTTTGTGGATTTCTGCATCAGAAACTGGTCTAACTGGAGTGAAACTCTCACTCATAACTGGTGACCTTTCCAAATAGTCACCTCCTGTCCCCAGGATAAAAATGAGACTTTGGGTTCCATATAGGTTTGTTCTTTCCCTAACATTTACCATTGAGAAACCACAGGCAATGGGTCCTGGTGTTCAAAATGATACAACTTCAGGATTTCAGTCTGCCCAATGTGTTTTATAATTTGTGGCATGAAGAAAAAATAAAATAATAGTAATGTTGCAACTTAGATGTGCTGTTTCCTGTTTGATCTGGTATAAAGCTAGCAAATCAACAAGGAGAAAAGACAGCTAAGTGTTATGATG
>NW_006922318.1:233467-234122 GCF_000298275.1 Orycteropus afer afer | reverse complement strand
AGTTCTAGTGTAAGAGTTTATCCCAATAATAGGAAAATTGCAGGCCATTAGTCAGTCATGTTAGACTGTAGTCTGTGTTCAACAATACCTCTTCCTCTAACTCACTGAAGACTTAGATGTTAGCTACAGTGTAAATCTGTAAAGATTTACAGCCTTGGAAACCCAGCAGGGGTCACTATGAGTCAGAATTGACTCCATGGCAGTGAGTTTGACTTGGTTTAGAGGTTTATATGTGTAAGACTCATACACAAATGATTAATATAGGCAGAAAACATATTTTTCTATTTCTTGGTGCTGTTATAGACGTAAAACAAAGTGTGCATAAAGCAAATATTTTCTTTTATGTTGCTTTGAATCAAAAGAATATATGAAAATTAGAGTTTAACTTTCAATGTTATGATTGTTGTTAGGTGCTGTCGAGTCAGCTCTGACTCATAGCAACCCATGTGTAACAGAACAAAACACTGCCCGGTCCTGTGCCAGCCTCACAATCCTGGCTATACCTAAGCCCATCATTGCAGCCACTGTGCCAATCCATCTCATTGAAGGCCTTCCTCATTTTCATTGACCCTCCACTTTACTGAGCATGACATCCTTCTCCAGGTAATGGTCCCTTCTGACAACATGACCAAAGTAGGTGAGACGAAGTCTGACC
>NW_006922318.1:208148-209648 GCF_000298275.1 Orycteropus afer afer | reverse complement strand
AAGAGAAAAGTAGAATATAAAATTCTATATCTGGACTATGATTATTATATGAAAAATGATGTCAGCATATGAAAAAGGATTGGATGGAAAACAAAATGATTTGTTTGATGAACTAAAATAAAGGCTTATTTATGGTGGTGGGAAAAAAAAAAGTATATGTTACACACTTGGATACAAACAGGATTAATTGAAAATTATTTACACATGTACATTTCTGCACCAAAAAAGTGCATTTCAATAAATCATCGCTTAAAATATTATTACTGTCAGGTTGATAATGGTCTTTGATCTCAAATAATCTTGTTGTTAAATACTAGACTCTATTTCTCTTTTTTGCCTTACTACATCTTTCCGAGGAGCTCTGATGGCATCATAGTTAAGGCATTTGGCTGCTAACCAAAAAGGTAGGTGGGTCAAACCCACCAGCTGCTCCGTGAGAGAGAAAGATGAGGCAGTCTACTTCTAAAAAGATTTAAAACCTTGGAAGTCCCATAGGGCAGTTCTCTGTTCAAAGGGGTCAATATGAGTCAGAATCCACTCGATGGTGGTAGGTTTGATTGGCTTACAACTTTTCAGTAAAGATGTTTCTTTTTGTTGCATTTAAAATTAATTAAGAACTAAGAGTATGAGAAGGAGGAAGTATGGAGAAAATTGAGGGGAATTCTAAAAAGCAATTAGCACAATTCTTATTTAACTTTTTTTTTTCCTTTTGGTGTCCTCAGCCTACATAATTAATGACTTTATATGCCATTCCTCACAATTTTTAGAGTTGTACCTTATAGTATTTTTAAAGAAACTTTAACTATGCCCTCTGAATTAATAACCAAGACCATTTCTCCTCTGGCATATTGTAAGCTGTGCATTGCAAAAGACCGAATAAAACTGGGTCGATTTAAATTGGGTACAGAGGCAAGGCTTTCGTCTTGGCTCCTAATCAAAAGCTTGGCAGTTTGAATCCACCTCGCAGTGTCACGAAAGAATGGCCTGATGATCTACTTCTGTAAGATTACAGCCAAGAAACCCCTGTGGAGCACAGTTCTTCTCTGAAGCACATGGGGTCCCTATCAGTGAAAATTGACTTGACAGAAATTTTCCTTTTTCTTTTTCTGGTATTAGGGAAAATATGTTTTTTTAAAGGAATGCCATAATGTCCAGTGAAATAGGGATCATGGAATGTTCCTTGAAATCAGACATGTTGTAGATTATAAACTGGATGAGTGATTTTGCCAAGTAAAGCATATTTCTCTGGTCCCTTAGTCTCATAATGAAATTACATACGTATAAGTATTAAGAAAAAAGTAAATCACTCTAACAGCATTCTTCTTAGCAGTGCTATTAGTGATTAGGCCTTTTTCAAATGTAATCACTGAAATACATGGGCTTCCTGGACTCCTAAACTGCGATGGTACTGCCTCTATCCTTCTGTTGTTGTTGTTGTTGAGTGCCGTCGAGTTGTTTCCGACTCATAGCGACCCCATGCACAGCAGAATGAAACACTGC
>NW_006922318.1:199176-207150 GCF_000298275.1 Orycteropus afer afer | reverse complement strand
TGCCTTGAGCCAAGATCCATCTGACAACAGCTATGATATCCCTTGTTCCACGTCCTCTTCTGAATCTGGCTTGAACCTCTGGTCTCTTTTTTTAAAGTTTAGTTCTATATAATGATGAGCAGTCCTAAACCTCCCAGTGGTTACCAGAAGAACATACCCCTTTGTAAAATGAGAAGAATACTTTTAAATGCCTCATAGAATTTTCATGAAGGGTGGCACAAGCAGTTTGTGCTCAGTTATTAACATAAAAGTTGGTGGTTAGAAACTGCACAGTTGTGCCTATGAAGAAAGGCCTGGTGATCTGCTTCCATAAGTAATCCTTATGGAGCAGTTCTATTCTGTAACACATGGAATCACCATGACTTGGAATCATCTCAATGGTAATGGGTTCATGAGTTTTTCATGAGGATGAAATAAGTTAACACAGACTCTTTATAATAATATTTGGCTCATCATACACATTCAATATGTATTAGCATGAGATATCAAAGAAAAATGCCTGAACTCTTTTTTATTTCCCCTTGCCCTTATATCAAGGAGCCCTGGTACTGTAATGGTTAAGACATTTGGCTGCTAAACAAAAGGTCTGTTGTTCAAACCCACCAACTGCTCCATCGAAGAAAGATGAGATGATCTGCTTCAATAAAGACTTACAGCCTTGGAAACCCAATAGGAGTCTCTATGAGTTGGAATCAAATTGATGGCAGTGAGTTTGGTTTGGTTTGGTCCTATAGCAATTTGAGTATCATTATCCGTACAGTCAGCCAGTTGGACAACTAGTCATGTTCAATTCCTTTGTCTTCTTCATCTTCTCATCCAGTCATTCAAAAATACTACCAACACTTGCTCAAAATGCTGTTTTCCAAATCTAAACCTCATTGTCTCTTGCCTAGAATTTTTCTGAGGTGGTTATGGTTATGCATGTTGTTGTTGTTGTTATGTGCCGTCGAGTCGGCCCTGACTCATAGCGACCCCTCCTTGGGTTTCCGAGGCAGTATCACTACGGAAGTAGGATTGCCCAACCTTCCTTCCGAGGAGTGGCTGGTGGGTTTGAACCGCCAGCCTTCTGGTTAGCAGTCAAGTGCTTTAGCCACTATGCTACCTGAGCTCCCTTGGTTATGCATAGCATTGGATAAAAAAAAAATGCATAGCATTGGATAAGATGTTGGAAAAGTGTACAAACTAATATGTGTCAATAACAGTGGTCATTTCCAAGTAATTTTACTCATTAATCAATCATGTGAGTTAGTTATTGCTCCACTCCCTCAATAGAAGAAACACCTAAAGCTCAGACAAGCCAACTACTTTGGCCCATGCAATATAGTTCAGAAATACAAGTGCCAGAGCTGGAATTTCCCCTTCATCCCAGTTATACACATCTTGTTCCTTAAGCAATACAGCAATTGAAAAGCTTGGGAGGGAAAATAAATCTGTTAGAGGGTATTTTCTCAGAAAAACTGGAGTTATAAACAGCTAAATACACGCTGAAAACACATAAGTATCGAAATCTTCCAAGTTTAATATCTCTGGAACAATATGGTGGCTGGACTACGTAATGAGATTGTAAATGTCCCTCAATTAAATTAGGCTTTATCTAAAAACAGCTCATTACACACTAGCTCTTGAAAGCCTCCGGGTCTTATAAATCATAACATACAGTGATTTTGACTAATTTTCTTACTAAATTTAATCAGGAAAATTCTGCAAAGTAAATTGACTGGCCTTTATGCAGCAGTAGACACAAACGATTGGCATGCATGAGCAGATTTAACCTGGTATGGACAGTGAGGAATCGGCATCTGCCATATTCCTTGGACAAGGCAGCCAAGAAGTAATCATATAACTGAGTGAAGAAAAGACCATATCCTAAAACATAGACCGCATCCTCAACAAGATGGGGTAACCCAAACGAGGGGTTGAGCACAAAGCCTTTAGATGGGCTTTGACTATAAATTGTGCCTCAACTTCATAAAGAGCATTTCATGATATTACTTTATGATTAGACTGCTGCAGTTTTTTTATTTCTCAAGTAATTTTGTCAATAGTTAAAAGGAACTATTTTCAGGCTCTCTTCCATGCAAAGCAAACGAAATATAAAGACTCTTTTTGATCTAGTGTCTGGTATTAATTTAAACTGAATATTCACCATTTGAATTTATTGCAGCAGATGTCCTCAGCTACCCAATTATTTTAGCACAATTTGGCACATATATAATTTTAAAAGATCTTGTATCTGGGCAAAGTATTTAATTTCCTACCAAATTAATCCCTTTGGAACATTACATTGATACCATAGTGATTTAAAAAAAAAAAAAAAGACTCTTTCATAACAGCAAGCTGCTCTAGTAAATATCCAGTACTTTGCACAAATGGAGGGTCTGCATTTATTTCCTCTGTTATATATGGTGCAGGTTTTCTTATTACTAATTATGTGATTTTTCTCAGCTCAGGCATTTTTAATAACAATGGGTGTTATGCCCTTTTCCTCTCTAATTCTAAGTTTATCTGTTCCTCTTTGAAGTAGAAGATATGGTTCTTTTTTTTGACTCTGAAAAGAAAATGGAGATGGATTGATCCAGAATTCTTTAGCAGTATGTATTTAGGAATAGGAGTGATCAACGAACCATCTCTTTCAAACTTTGCTTAGCTAAATGGTATATCAGTAGCTCTGGTTGTGCAGTGGTTAAAGCATTAGGCTGCCAACCAAAAGGTCAGTGGTTCAAACCCCTCTGCTGCTCCACAGGAGAAAGATGAGGCAATCTGTTTCCATAAAGATTTACAGCCTTAGAAACCCTGTGGGACTTCTACTCTGTTGTGTAGGGTCTCAATGAGTTGGAATCTACTGGATAGCAGTGGGTTTTTAAATGGCATATATCACAGTATGTGTTTTTAGTAATTGTTTAATGAAAGTTAATGTGTCCCACTTATTATTGCTGTGCAGCAAATCAGTCCAAAACTTCTTGGAGCAAAGCAACCATTTTATCATCCATAGAGATTTTTTAGATCAGAAATTTAGACCAAGCAGAGCAGAGAGGCGTTGACTCTGTTCCTTGCTATCTGGGACTTCAGCTGGGGAAGCCTCAAAGATTGGGAATGACTCAATGGCTGGAGGCTGGAATCATCTGAAGTTTCCCTCATGCACGTGATTGGCACATAGGCTGGAACCACTCCAAAGCTGGGGACTCAACTGGGACTTTTGACTGGAGCACCTCTATGTATCCTTTCCTAATGGTTTAGCTTTCTCGTAGCAGGACAGCTAGTTTTTGAGGGAGGCATCCAGAGAGTAAGTATTCCAAGAAAACCAGGTGAAAGCTGTAAGCCCTTTTCCAACTTAACCTGAGAATGTGCATGGCATCGCTTCTGACTTGTTACAGGAGTATCACTAAGGTCAACCTAACTTCAAGAAGAGAAAACTCAGACCTCCACCTCTTGAGAAGGGCCACAGAGTTTATGGACATATTTTAAAACCACCACAAACAAATCAGCTAATACATATTTATTTAATCATTGAATAGGAGCTCTGGTAGTATAGTGGTTAAGGCATTTGGCTGCTAACCCAAAGGTTGGTGTTTGGAACCTACAAGTTACTCCATGGAATGAAGATGGGACAGTCTACTTCTGTGAAGATTTACAACCTTGGAAACTGTCCTGGTTATCTAGTGCCACTCTGACAAGAACATACCACAAATGAGATGCTGGAACAAACAGGAGTTTATTCTTACAATTTGCAGGCTTTAAGTCCGAGTTTAAAGTGCCAGGCTCTAGGATCTGTGTGAAATCCCCCTTAACCTTGGCCTTCAGTTATTCCTCCTGCTCCCGGCCCACTGAAGCTAGAGACTTTTCTTCACTCAGCTGCCAGCTGCTGAGGCTGATAAGCCCAAGGATGACAAGTAATAAGGCACAGTCCCGATGTTACTAAATCACATGGCAAGCCATTCATTCAAGTCCATTGAAAGTCCCAGGATCAGCAGAGTATGGCAGGCTGCTGGGCAACAACACGGCTACATACAGGGTTTAAGCGTGCCATGAGCTAGAGACCATTCCCAAAGCTGTTTCTTATATACGGGAAGCAGACCACATACCCAAAGGCTGCTCCAATAGATTCCACCATGGAGTTGATTACCAGTCTCATCGTGAGGAATAACTACCACCAATTGCCTAGCCACTCAACCAGGTTCAGCCAAGTTGACACACAAACTTAACCACCACAAAAACCCTGTGGGGGGTCATTATGAGTTGGAATTGACTTGATGGCAATAAGTTTGGTTTTGAGTTTAATTTTCCCATATTTACTGTTTGAATTTATTGCAGTAGAGGTCCTTAAATGCTGAACAATGTTCTATGCTGAATATTGCTGTGGTCTACACACACCATTATGTGTCTCTCAGCTTTTAAGGGATATATTGAAGTTTAAGCAACGTGGGCAACAGAAAATTCACCGTATCTCTTGAAGTTCAACTTTGAACTCTGGTCTGGAGAGTCTGTTCATTTAAAAATTAAAATGAAATGAACAAATACCTAGAAAAACATAACTTCACTTAACAGACTGAATATCTTGAATTTCACATGCCCCAGTTAATTCCCAGCTCTCACCCAAATGTAAGATATGAAGTTTAGATCGCATTAAATTAAAAAAAAAAAAAGAAAAGAAAATCCACTGCCACTGAGTCGGATTCGACTCATAGCGACCCCCTTCTTGGATTTCCAAGGCAGTATCACTGTGGAAGTAGATTGCCCAACCTTCCTTCCGAGGAGTGGCTGGTGGGTTTGAACTGCTAGTCTTCTGGTTAGCAGTCAAATCCCTTGGCACTGTACCACCAGAGAAGAAGAAGAAGAAAATTGCTTTTTCAATTCTCTTTCTTCATTGTAATCACAAGTGACCTCCCAAAAATTTCATTGAGAAGTAAAGAAGAAAACCGGGTAAAAGCTGTATCTCCTTTTCCAACCTAACCATGGAAAAAGTGTAGTAGTCAATTTCTAAAATGGCCCCCAACTATCCTTGTCTCCTGGTGTCCACAACCTATGTAAAACCTTCCCCTTGGGTGGGCTGTATTAGAAACTTGCTTCTAATCACGGCAAAAGTGAGGGAATAGCACTTCCAAGATTGGGGTATAAAAGACACTGGCTTCTATCTTGCTCGCACTCTTTCTTGGTCTCCTTTTTGCTCTGAGGTAGCTACCTGCCATGTTGTGAGAGGTCTATATGGCAAGGAACTGAGTGAGGGATCCTGCCAATTGCCAGGAAGGAATGGATCCCTAACAACAACCATGTGCATGAGCGTGAAACAGATCCTTCCTGATTCAAACCTTGAAATGACTGCAGTCTTGTGAGAAAGTCGCTAGGTCCGGTTAAGCCATGCCCAGATTCCCGACCCACAGAAACTATGAGATAATAAGTATGGTTTTGAGGCATTAACAAACAATGAGTTTTGAGGCATTTTTTAAAGACAGTAATAGATTACTAATGTAGGAGAGACAGAAACTTGTTGAAGTTAAGGTCTTTGAGTAGAACAAGTCTCTTAAATACCCCAGAAGCAAGACATTGGCAAAATTAGGAGGCAACATAGAGAGTTTCCCAAGAAGGCTTTGATGATGTTGGTAGTTCCCACTCCACTGGTTAGTGACATCTGCCATGAAGTATTATCACTCATCAAATAACAGTGTCAAAACCAATTTTCTCTAGTCTTGCTGGAAAATCAGTAACAGAAGCAGCAGCTGACATACCAACATGACATGTAGTAATCATGAATTGCTCATCACATTTTTAGAAAATTCCACACGTAGCACAATGCCTATTGCTGATAATAAAGACAAACTCATTCCTATCTTCTGGCTGAATGGACAAAAACACGAGATTTGTGCACATCAAGATAACATTATCTAGCATAACACATGCATACACATAGAGACTAGCAATCTGGTAAATGTCCTTCACACATTTCTCCATATTTAAACAAAGAATATGCAAACACACATATGTATAGCTACTCCTCACTTATCGACATGGTTATGTTCCAAAGACCAAACCGTTATGTGAAAGTCAGTGTTATGCGAAAATGTAGGATGACCACATCAGATTGAAAAGTGAAAATGAAGGATGACTACATTATTACATAACTGCCAAATTACATGATTACATAACTGCCAAACCACTGAGAACCATGGCCTAGCCAAGTTGACATATAACCTTAAGCGTCACAGCCAACATTACTCTCGCTTCGCACCTCAGCATTTGTTACTATCATATATATGCCATTAATGCAGAAAATAGCCAGACAGTAGATTTTCACTATTTTCAGAAATGCAAAATGTCAGATAATAAGGTAATTGATAAGAGAGAAATAGGTATATAAATTATATATGCATACATGTGTATGTATGCATATGTGGTGTATGCACAGGTGTATGTATGCACACATTTTTATGAATGCATGTATGCATGTGTTACACATGCATGTGTATGCATGCATACATCTGTATACATGCATGTGTGTTTATGCATATATTCTTTGTATAAATATGGAAAACCAGGTGAAGAGCATTTACCAGACTGCTAGCGTTTATTCCTAAGGAAAGAGAGAGAAAGAATGAGATTATTAAATTGCTGTGTTTATATCTCTATATATGGTAGCTATTAATATTTTCAGTTTACAAATAGCAAAGATATATTTTAAACTACTAATCAAATTAAAGTTACTGTGACTCTGAATTATGTGGAGGTTTTTATTTATACTTATTTTTGACATGGACTTTTAAATATCCTAACTCTCTTTGTTGTTGTTATTATGCGCCGTCGAGTCAGCCCTGACTCATAGCGACCCCTCCTTGGGTTTCCGAGGCAGTATCACTACGGAAGTAGGATTGCCCAACCTTCCTTCCGAGGAGTGGCTGGTGGGTTTGAACCGCCAGCCATCTGGTTAGCAGGCAAGTGTCTTAGCCACTATGCACATGTTCAGTGATAGATAAGGAATGTAGCAAGCTTAGGAAGGTCTTGCAGTCAGGGTAGCTGTCCGAATGAAAATATTCCACTTCCATGTCATTACTGAGCAGTTTTATTTTCTTTGGAGTTCCTGGGTGGCAGAAATTGTTTAGCAACCAGCTATTAATGGAAAGGTTGGCAGTTCAAATCCACCCAGGGGCACCTTGGAAGAAAGGCCTGGTGATCAGCTTCTAACAGGTCACAGCTACTGAAAACAGTTGAGCAGTTCCACTCTGACACATGGGGTCACTGTGAGAATCGACTTGATGGCAATTTCTTTTTTTTTTAATTTGAAATATCTAAAGTTATCTTCCCTTAAACTATTTCTTCCAAAAGAAAATTTACTAAAGAAGTCAATGAACAGCATAAAATAAATCGGCTGCTATGTACCCATATTTTATTTAAATTTATTCACTGACGCAAGAGATTAATTCTGTTTTCCCCCTGCTCTCTGGCTTTGTTATTAGGGTCATGTCCTGTGGCATTAAATATAAAGCCAGGCAATTGAAGGATTAAAAGAAACTGCACTGGGTATTGAGTTCTGATATAGTATAAAACAACTTGAAAGGAAACATATATAGGTGGTGAACACTGGAGTACTAATTATAGTGTTTTATTAAGTGTTAAGTGATTGCAATGGAATACAATGAAAGTCACGTAAGAGCTCTAAAATGTTGCATTTTTCTTATGCATTTTAATCGTAGGTTTTGGTTGTTTTGATGTTTTCATTTTTTCCTACACTAAGCAATTTAAATAATTATTATTAAATAAACTTTATCAAATAGAACCCCTTTAGTAATTATTTTCAGAAGACTGTATCATTTATTTACTAAGAAAAGATTTCTTATAATGTCGAATGTGTCTTAGAATGTTTAACGAGAATTTTCTTTTTTTTTTTTTTTTAATGTGAAATGTGAGTTAGGAATTGGAAGGGATGCAATAAATCTGATGCTTTTATTCACAAGTAGGATAATAACATAACTTCTTTTTTTTTTT
>NW_006922318.1:193728-194684 GCF_000298275.1 Orycteropus afer afer | reverse complement strand
CTTCTGTGTCTGTGTTAATTGGTTTCCCTTTTCTTTGTTGAAGAGGGTCTGTGCAATCCTTCTGCCTAGTCCGCCATCTTGCCCCGCCTCAACAAGAATTTTCTTAATGGCCATCTAGAGCAAAAGCATTTTTATTTCATCTCAAAGTGTTTTTGAGAGCTCTTTTCCTGTAAAATCACTGCTTTTGAGTCAATCCTGATTCATGGCGACCCTCAGGACAGAGCAGAACTGTCCCATATAGTTTCCAAGGCAGTAAATCTTCATAGAATTAGACTGCCATACCTTTCTTCCGCAGAGTGGCTGGTGGGTTTGAACTGCCAGTCTTTCAATTAGCAGCCAAGCACTTAACCACCACACCACCAGGGATCCTTAGTGCTCTTTCAGTAAGCAACTAATGTGTTTAAATGCAATAGTAGGTTTTCCGTGATTTTAAAGGGGGCAAATGGTAAATATTATTTCAGAAACATTGAAATTTTTCACTTGGACTTTGGTTTTGATAACTGTATTTGTATACTTTTATTGTTATCTATTGATAACAAATCCCCTCAAACTTTATGGGTTAAAACAACAAATACTTGTTGTCTGGCAGTTTCTGAAATGCAGGAATTCAGGAATGACTTAGCTGTGTGTGCATCTGGAGGAGGATGGGGGTCCTGGACCAGTGTGCAACCTAAATCCATTAAGGGACGGTGTAAAACAAAAACAAGTCCAGGACAGTACTATCTTCTGCCTTTCTGCTTGAGCTCCTCCCTCATAGTGACAAAAGTTAAAGTGCTAATCACAATTACTATGTTCTGACATAGCACATCTGCAGAATCAGGGTAATGTGGCCACAGAAAGGGACTCTGCTTTCTGCCATAAATCCTTTTCCAAACCTGCAATTTTGGGGCTCTTAAAAATGGCATGGGAGTGGCATCTGACCTCCTCTAACTTCACTAGGGGGCAAGGAGAATCAA
>NW_006922318.1:190424-192038 GCF_000298275.1 Orycteropus afer afer | reverse complement strand
CATTTAACAGAATCCATTAGCACCTGAGTGCTGACAATGAAAGAGTACCTTCTTGATAACTTTCCCCTCAACACAGAATTTTGCTAAATATATATTTCCCCCTTAGAATCTCTCAATTGCAGAAGTAAAAAAAAAATGTTGATTCTAAATTATAATAATTTGAGGACAAACCACTGTCTGTGGTAATAGAATAATTGGAACATAACTCCTTTACAGGGAACAGCGAAGCCAACATTAGCAGCTAAAGCACGGATGGAATTGTGTTTCAGAGCACTGAGGGAATGCAGAAAATCGCCATGAATACTATTTCTCTTTTTACAAAATCACACCAGTCGATCAAGCAGAGCAACAGGTTGCAAGCCTAGGTTTGTTGACTTACCCCACATTTGGATTTTACATATTTAGTGAAAAATTTTTAAAAAAGAAGTTATTCTCTTAACATTGATATTGTTTAGATCTGGGTGTAGATACATTTCCCCTCAACCTTTACCCCCACACCCTCTTAGTTCCCTAGTGATGCTTCAGCAGTAATACCACCAATGAGTGTTTTTAAATAGCAGAAGTTAATTTTCTCAAGGTTCAGGAAGCTAGAAGTTTGAATTCAGAGCACCGGCTCTAAGAGAAGGCTCTGTCAGCTATGAGGGGAGATTCTTGTCTCAGCTTCTGTAGGCCTGGCATTTCTCGTTTCCTTGGAAATCTTTTTTCCCCCATTTGTGCTTTCTTCTGTATCTGCACTTTGCATGACTCAGAAGTCCTAACATTTAAGATACTCCCTACTCTGATAAAGGAGTTCTGGTGGTGTAGTGGGTAAGGCTTTTGGCTGCTAACCAGAAGATAAGCAGATCAAACCCCCCAGCTGCTCCATGGGAGGAAGATGAGGCACTCTACTTCCGTAAAGATTCACTGCCTTGGAAACCCAAGAGGGGTCGTTATGAGTCAGAATGAACTTGGTAGCAGTGTGTTCTATTCTGATATGGTCTCATTAACCTAATAAGGAAAAACTTACTCACAAATGGGGTTACATCTAGATGTGGTCCAGAGGGTTAGGATTCCAACAAATATTTTGGCAAGGGGGAAACAATTCAATCTCTAACAACCCCCAATCTCTGGTGATGTAATGCCTAAGGAATTTGACTGCTAACCAAAAGACTGGAGGTTCAAACCCACCAGCCACTCCTCGGAAGGAAGATTGGGCAATCTACTTCCGTAGAGATACAGCCTCAGAAACCCAAGGAGGGGCCGCTATGAGTCGAATTGACTCATTGGCAATGAGTTGTTTTTGTTCTTTTTTGTTTGTTTATCTAGATATTAGTATGTTTGGGTTGACTTTAAATTATAGTTTTTAAAATAATACTTCAGTGTACTAAAATCAGAATAGGAGCCCTGGTGGTGCAGTGGCTAAAGCACTTGGTTTTTAACTGAAAGATCAGTGGTTCAAATCTATCAGCCACTCAGTAAGAAAAAGACATGGCAATCTGCTTCAGTAAAGACTTACATCCTTGCTAACCCTATCATGTGGTTCTACTCTGTCTTATAGAGTCGCTATGAGTTGGAATCAATTCAACAATAGTGGGCTTGGGTTGTTTTTGGCACTATAGTCAAAATAGTATATCT
>NW_006922318.1:187350-190269 GCF_000298275.1 Orycteropus afer afer | reverse complement strand
CCCTCCTTGGGTTGCCGAGGCAGTATCACTAAGGAAGTAGGATTGCCCAACCTTCCTTCTGAGGAGTGGCTGGTGGGTTTGAACCGCCAGCTTTCTGGTTAGCAGTCAAGTGCTTTAGCCACTATGCTACCAGAGCTCCTTAAGTCATATTAATATGTGTCATATTTAACCTTCAAGTGGCTTTTAAAACCATGTTTCACAAAATATTTTTTGGATTACTGCTTGGATAAAATAGAATCATTGCTTAGTTATTTTCAGGTTTATTTAAAAGGGCAAACTTTCCCATTCAACTTGAAAATTTGAATTCAACTTTAAAATTTTGAAATGAATGAAGCTGTTTAAATTTATAATCGTTAGCAAAGTTAGCAAGGTCATGGTTGTTTTGGTAGGAATATTGAAAAAAATTATTCTGAGTCCCTATTAACATTTCAAATAATTTAAATACTTCAAACATACTTCCTGGCATACCAGCAATCATAATATTAATTAAATAAAAGGCTAGCTGATCTCATCCACTATTTAGCATAATATATAATAATGTATATGTGTGGGTTGGACTTATGCATTCGCTGCTTGTGGGAATATTGTTGAAACCATTTGTTGGAAAGGAAGAAGGTAAGTTAGTTCTACCTAGAAAAAAATAAAAGGAACACAACTTAAATTCAGCTATTATACGTCCAGGAATCTTTCAAAAAACAGTAAGTGAAGCATATAATATTAAACTTAGGGTTTTTTGTTTGTTTGAATTCTTTTTGGTAGTGAAAATACAGAATCAATTTGATTATCCAGCCAAATGAGAGCGATCAAATAAATTATGATAAATTCACACAATGGAATAACCTGTAACCATTTAAAGGAAAGAGGTACACATATAAGTTGTGATCTGGACAGATGTTCACTATATATTAATGGGTCAAAAAGGCAAGTTGACAAAATATGTGTAATATTATCTGGTTTCAAATTTTTCTAAAATATATGCATAAATAGACACATATGTATTTTTCTATATATAAACATGTGTATTTATATATGTGTATTTAAATATAGAAGGAGCTCTGGTGGCATAATGGTAAAGATTTGGCTGCTAACTGAAAAGGTCATTGGTTTGAACCCATCAGCTGCTCTGTGGGATAAAAATGTAGCACTCTGCTTCCATAATGGTTACTGCCTTGGAAACCCCATGGGGTAGTTTTAGTCTGTCCTTTAGCGTCTCCGTGATTCAGAATCAACTAGATGGCAGTAAACATTTAAATATAGAAAATAGATCTTTTTGATAGAGGATAAATGATAATATTGACCAAGTATTTGAAGTAATAAAGCAGGACATTTTTTTTTCTTCTTAACTTCAATTACTTTAAAAATATGCCATGGAAGTCTGGGTTATTTTAACTTTTATCTTCCATTTTTCAAATAATGAAGAAATAGCATTGGCTTCATTTTATGAAAGAAGTTTTAAAGCACAAGAAAAGTGAAGAAGAGTTGATGTCTTTGAATTGTGGCGCTGGCAAAGAATACTGGAAATACCATGGACTGCCAGAAGAACTAACAAATTTTTCCTGGAAGATGTGCAGCTGGAATGCTCCTTGGAAGAGAGAATGGCCAGACTTCGTCTCACCTACTTTGGTCATGTTGTCAGAAGGGACCATTCCCTGGAGAAGGATATCATGCTTGGTAAAGTGGAGGGTCAGTGAAGAAGGGAAAGACCCTCAACGAGATGGATTGACACAGTGGCTGCCATGATGGGCTCAGGTATAGCAAGGATTGTGAAGCTGGCACAGGACCGGGCAGTGTTTTGTTCTGTTGTACATGGGGTCACTATGAGTCGGAGCCAACTTGACATCTAACAACAATAACAATACTATACAAAACCAAATAGAGGAATAAAGTAGAAATTACAATTTAAAGTGAAAAATTCTTTGGGCTCAATGTGAACAGGCATTCTTTAATTAGCTTCCATTAATCTGCAGTATCTACCCAGCAGATGAGTGTTGTACCATGCACAACAAGTCTCACACTATGTAAGAGTCAAAGGAGGACAGTGATCCTGCTATGTCCTTTCTGGATCTCCTCTGACTGGGTCATTCTAATACTTTGTTAAAAAATATTTTGTTGTACTATATGTGAAAATTTACACAGCCGATTAGTTTTCCATTCAATAATTCATACACAAATTGTTCCATGACTTTGGTTTTACCCGTATTTCTTTATATCCTAAATTGTGGCAATATATAAAATATTCCTCCCTTCAAGAGATGGGGTCAATTTTCCTCTCTTCCCATCTGGGCACCCTTGTAACTGCTTTGATCATAGAATGCAGAGGACCTAGTGTTAAGTGATTTCCAACACTAGATCACTAAGAAGCCAGTCACATTGTAAGACGTCTAACTATCCTAAAACCATTAGGTTAGAGAAGTCACTTTAGGTGCCCCAGTCAACCACCCTAGCTCAGCTTCCAACCAACAAACAACATCAACTACTATCCCTGTGAATGAGCCATTTTGGATGCCCTGACCATTTGAGCATTTAGAGGACAGCGGCTCTATAGGGTTTCCAAGGCAGTATTCTTTAGAGAAGTAGACTGCCACATCTTTCTTCCACAGAGTGGCTGTTGCGTTCACACCACCAGCCTTTTGGTTAGCAGCCAAGGGCTTAACCATTGCACCACCAGGATTCCTTAAATATCTGTACTAGCCATGTTTTATTCAAAGCACTGATGTAAAAAATAAGATTTATTCAATATTGCTGGAAGGCTATGCATATCACTTATTCCTTTATGTGGTAAACCCTCTAAAGCTGCACTGTCCAGTCCAATAGCCACTAGTGGCATGTAGCTACTGAGCACTTGCAATGAGGACAGTCTGAACTGAGATGTATTGTGTGTGTATCAAATGCCGATTGGATCTCAAAGACTTGGTCTGA
>NW_006922318.1:185398-187165 GCF_000298275.1 Orycteropus afer afer | reverse complement strand
ATATTTAATATTGTATATATCTTTTGCTCTTATCTGTGGCTTGCATTGTGTACCTGTTATACAGGACTACTCTAAAGGTTATTCTTGGATTAAGACATGAGAGAATCAAATGATTGATCATTTAATTGTTCTTGGTTTTATTCATAGCATGGCCAAACTTAAGGAAGAGTATAAGAATGTTTCCTTTAACTAAACCCAATATTGCATTTTGAGGGTTGCTGTTAGGGACAAGTAACCACATTACCTAGGGTATCCTTATGAAGGCTGTTCCAGCCAACCTAATCTGGGCTATGCCACAGTAACAAGTAACTTCTGACATCTCGTTGGCTCAAAATAACAAAGATCTATTTCTCCCTTGGAGTCTGTGGGTGGGACTGACTGAAAGGTTGGCGGTTTCAGTCCGCCCAGAGACATCTCAGAAGAGAGGCCTGATGATCTACTTCAGAAAAATCAACCACTGAAACTCTGTGAAGCACAGTTCTACTCTGAAATTGGTGGGCTGACCATGAATCAGAACTGACTTGCTGACAGCAGGTTTGGTTTTGAGGGGATGAGGTTTGTGATATAAGGATCCGACTCAACGGCAGTGAGTTTATACACACACACACACACACACACACACGTATATATGTATATGGGAGCTCTGGTGGCATTGTGCCTAAGGCACTTGACTGCTAACCAGAAGGCTGGTGGTTCAAACCTACCAGGCACTCCTCGGAAGGAAGATTGGGCAATCTACTTCTGTAGTGATACTCTCTTGGAAACCCAAGGAGGGGTCCCTATGAGTTGGAATCGAGTCAAGGGCAATGAGTTTGTTTTTTGTTTATATATGTATACACATACACACACACACACACATATTCCATTGCTGTCAAGTTGATTGCAACTCCTGGGGACTCCATGTATCATGTAGTAGAACTGTTCCATAGGATTTCCTTGGCTGTAATCTTTATGGAAGGAGATCACCAGGCCTTCCTTCCACACCACTGCTGAGTGGGTTCAAACCACCAAACTTTAGGTTAGTAGCCAATCAATCACAAACTCTTTGTGCCACTAAGGAGCCTCTGTTGCTTTATATACCTCTGAAAAATACCTGAAATGTTTTTTTTTACATACTTACACAAATAAGAGAGAGAGAGAGAGATTTTAAGGAAATTAATAGTCAATTATGGTTTGTAAAATTACCCTAATATATCATCATAAGTTTAATAATTAAAGGTTGAATTAAAGTCTTCAGTATTTTAAGTTTATATTAGTCAGATCCAACTTGACGGCAGTGAGTTTGGTTTGGTTTTTGGTTTAGAATTGATTTTACCAATATAGTCTGAGAAAAAAGGGTTTCCTTCTCAATCACTAGCTCTTTTATATTCCCTCTGCTATCCCAAGGGAGTGAATGAATTGTTCTCTTCTCTGTTTAAAGAAAAAGATTTCACTTTGTTGTGTCACTCAATGTATATACACTGCTTGAGAATAAAAGTTCCATTATTTTTAAGAACGAATAGAAATAAATTGAACGTTAAGGAGTAATAGTGAAATTTACTTAAGTAGCCCATGCAAATACAGTAAAGCCTCATTTCATTGCTAGTTTTGAGTTCAAACCCAATACCTACTTTGTCACAGCTGTTATATCAAAAAAATCTGACTTATAGTTTTGACCTGCTATACACATAAATCCCAGCCACTCCTCGGAAGGAAGGTTGGGCAATCCTACTTCCGTAGTGATACTGCCTCGGAAACCCAAGGAGGGGTCGCTATGAGTCGGGGCCG
>NW_006922318.1:177771-185063 GCF_000298275.1 Orycteropus afer afer | reverse complement strand
AGGTATATAAAAGTAGTTCAAAAAATGCTGCTGTGAACATAGATCAATAGCAGTGAAAGACACCAACATATATTTTTAAAAGATGAATTTTGGCTTACTATATAAATTACTTTAAATTAATAAACATATTGTTGTTGTTGTTGTTATGTGCTGTCCAGTCAGACCCGACTCATAGTGACCCCTCCTTGGGTTTCCAAGGCAGTATCACTATGGAAATAGATTGCCCAATTATCCTTCCAAGCAGTGGCTGGTGGGTTTGAACCGCCAGCCTTCTGGTTAGTAGTCAAGTGCCTTAGGCACTACGCTACTAGAGCTCCTTAACAAACATATTAGACATTCTAAAAGAAAACCTGTGGAGAAATAGCCATGGTTCTCATAATTCAAAAGACATTGGCCATACCTGCATTCATAGGAATCTCACTTCCCTAAATGTTTTCTATCTAACATGCATGGGGCTCCCAGACAGTGGCTCACCTGTGATCATTAAAAAAAAAAAATAAACAAATGATGGCCAGTTATCAAATGGTACTTTCCTTTTTTTTTTCTTTTCCTTAAAAGCTCATCTTTCTCTATCTAACACCAATCTCGTTTTTGTTAAGGAAGTGAAGACATCAATAAGAAATCACTTGGGTGAGATAGCAGCTTAGTCCATGGTTTTGTGTTGGAGATACAAATTTTACGTGACGAATTGGTTCTTGCTGCAGTCATAAACAGCCCCAGCATTTCAGTGCCTTACAACAACAAAATGATTTCTATTTCCTGTGTGTGTTATTTATGGAAAGAGAGACAACAGTGGCTCCGCTGGACTTTGCTTAGCTCTGCTCCACATGTCTTCTTCATGCTCAGAATAAGGCCCAAGGAACAGCTAATAATGGGAAATCCTTGAATCATGGCAGAGGGAAATGAGCAAGAAACGTGGTGAAAACATTCTTTATGTCTACTGCTAGTTGGCATTCATCGCTTAGTCACATTTCCTTGCTCAAGGCAGGCCATATACAATGGCAAAGTATGCTCTGCCCAAAAGGTAGCACTACAAGTCACGTGACACTGGTTAGCAATAAATAATCTTCTTAGAGGCAAAGGAGAAATGAACCTTGGGGAATAATTATTCCGTCTGTGTCTTATAAGGATGTAATAAAAATAGAGAATGGAGAAGGGCAGAGTACTGACCCCAGTGCACTCCAACATGAAAGTCAAGCATAAAAAAAGGAGCTGACAAAAGAAGGAATCACAAAATAGGGAAAAGCAGAGGAGTCCATTGAGATCAAAGCCACGAGGGTTTTTCAAGTTGAAGAGTATGGCCAAATGCATTTGGTGTCCCTGATTACTCTAAGAAGAGGGCATGTAATTTTCCACTGCATTTCTCATTAGAAACAAAACTGGTGACCTGGAAAAGCACATTTTTAAGTATTATTTTGAAAGTGAGGATAGAGGAATTTCAAGAGTGAATGGGGATTTCTTGTTCTAAAGCAAGGCAGACTGAATTAACATAAAACTTCTCCTGTTTTATTAACTCCCAGAAATTCTGGATAAATCATAATGATAGCAAAATATATTGCTGACTGTGTAAGGAAGGAAATTCCCCACTATGCAGAAACAAAAAGGAAACAGAAGGATAGCACTGAGCTGGTTGTTGTGGAAATGGTAGGAAGCACAGAAACAGCTTGACAGAAGTCATAAACCCATTTTAAGGCTAAGACTTGAGTTTTAAAGCTTACCAAGATATAGGGAAAAATGCTTTGCACTAACATGACGTTGAAGTCTCTGAACAGTGCCAATGGTTAATACAGCTGCTAACTGAAAGATTGGTGGTTCAAGTTCACTGAGAGGTGCCTCAGAAGAAATGCCTGATGATCGACATCCAAAAACATCACCTACGTAAGCATGGTTCTACTCTGACACACGTGGGGTCACCATGGTTTGCAATGGACTCAAAGGCAACTTTTTTTTTTTAATGACGTTAGAAATTAAGAAAGCTGGCCATAAATACACCAGGAGATTTGAAGGGCTGCACCCTCAGGGAGAGAGAGGATTTAAAAAGCTCTGCCCGTCTATCCAGGACGTCAGTATGGACACCTTGTGTAGAAACAAAATGCTCCATGTAAATTAAAAACCATAGCTATGGGAGAAAAAAAAATGATATGCTTTGTTAATTCTGGCTGATGAGTAACTAAGTGCTATGTTATTCTCTGACCTCTTCAGAATATTTGAAATACTTCATGCACATGTTCATTTGGAAGTGTTGACAAAAATGCTGATATAAAAGTTATCATATAATAAAATGAATTGTGAAAGAGAGCATATGCAGTTGTCAAGAGAAATACAAAAAAAAATCTAACTTGTATCTGCAAAAATAAAAAAAAGTCTGAAAATAAATTTCATGATTAAAAAACAAAAGGAAACAGAAACAACAAATAAATAAAACACTCCTCTCTCCCCTAAGGATATATAAGGATGGAGGCAGAGGAAATTCATAAAGATCTGTGAAGAGATTTCTGTGGATAGAGCTGCTGCTGTGTTAAGAGTCCAAAAGGAGAAATGTGGGAACAGCATCTTCCAACCACAAATCTGTTGAGAGGGGGCTTTAAGAGAACTCCTTGGAAACATCACTAAGTGTTCCTTGCACTTGGCAAACACAATGGACCTGTGTCTGGCAGGGCCTGGAGAATCTTCAGACAAAAGAGTCTAGCAACTAACTGTAAGCCACAGGGTGGAGAAAGAGACTAGAGGGTTTCTAGCCTAAGGCACTTGATTGCTAACCAGAAGGCTGGTGGTTGAAACCCACCAGCCACTCCTCGGAAGGAAGATGGAGCAACCTACTTCCCTAGCGATACTGCCTTGGAAACCCAAGGAGGGTCGCTATGAGTCCGGTTCGACTCAATGCCACATGACAACAACAACAACAGGGGCAAAGAATGGATGAATGTCTCCTAGTTAGATCTACTTTAAAGGAATACCACCCATGCTTGGGACTCCCAAAGGGAGTCCTGTGGAGCCAGTCCTCTGCATTAAAAAAAAAAAAAATCAAGAGAGGTAGAGGCAGCCAGAGGCAAGTGATTGGCTGTCAGATGGTTTGGGTAGGGGACCCTCTACAGATCCCATGTAACCTGGGAGAAATAATATTTTACATCATTCCATGAGGGGGCACTGGTGCCAGATGACAACTTTACCTGTCATATAAAACTGTTCTTTCACACTGTCTCCTCTCCCCCAGGCCTTAATATGAAGGTTTAAAGTAAACGATGATATATACACACGTACCTTTGTTGTTGTTATGTGCCGTCCAGTCAGACCTGACTCTTAGCGACCCCTCCTTGGGATTCCGAGGTGGTATCACTAGGGAAGTACATTGCCCAACCTTCCTTCCAAGGAGTGGCTGGTGGGTTTGAACCGTCAGCTTTCTGGTTAGCAGTCAAGTGCCTTAGGCACTACGCTACTAGAGCTCCTGTTGTTGTTGTTGTTGTGTGCTGTGGAGTCGGCCCCGACTCATAGCCACCCCTCCTTGGGTTTCCGAGGCAGTATCACTACGGAAGTAGGATTGCCCAACCTTCCTTCCAAGGAGTGGCTAGCAAGTTAAAAATCAAACCAAACTCAATGCCATCAAGTCGATTCCAACTCATAGCAACCCCATTTGGGTTTCCGAGGCAGTAAATCTTTACAGTAGATTGCTCAATCTTCCTTCCATGGAGTGGCTGATGGGTTTGAACTGCCAACCTTCTGGTTAGCAATCAAATGTCTTAGGCACCAGAGCTCCTTTAGCAAGTTAGGGATGTAAATTAAATATTAATAAGGAAAAAGGGGATTAAGATCCCAAACCTCTTTCCCACTACATGTTGTTCACCCAAATCTCAAATCAAAACTGTATCAGAGGAGGGGAAAAATTTGATTGTTAAATCAGTTACAGCATTTGGATTATTGCCATGGATTGGACATACTAATTTTTGAGTATTGTTTATTAAAGTGGCTCTAGACCTTTCTACTTATTAAAACAGAGCAGAACCATTATGGGGCCTGCTGAATTACAACCCAAAGACAAAGAAATATTTTACCTGTTGAATAAAAACTCACCACAATCCAAAGGAATCAAATATTCTTCGGTCTTCCTTATTCACTGTCCAGCTTTCACATGCGTATGAGGTGATTGAAACTACCATGGCTTAGGTCAGGCTCACCTCAGTCTTCAAAGTGATGTCTTTGCTTCTTAACACTTTAAAGAGGTCTGTTGCAGCACATTTGCCCAGTGCAATATGGCATCTGAGGAGACAATGGGAGACAAAAATAATTGGACTTTTATTTCATCCTAGGAAATGTGCTTGTTCAACATATTACCAGTTACCAGTTGCTATTGAGTTGATTCCAATTCCTGGTGACCCCATGTGTGCAGTGACATATGTTCAACATATTAGTGACACGTAATTGAAAATTTTAAAAAAATGTGAATAATAAAATATGAATAGGAAATAAGGAAGTAGAGATAGTGAGTGTGGACACAAATATGGGGGCAAGAGTAAAGTTTTACCTGGGAAAATATTACAGCATGTGTGTATGTTCCTTGCAGTGGTAGTGAAGAAACTGATTATGCAGAAAAGACAAGGGATAACTGAATTTTAGTAAAAACAAGAGTGTATGGAATACATAGTATAAATGAAGTATTGGCTTTTAACAAATGGAGGAAGGAGGTTTCTTCCATTATAATGTTATTGTTAGTGTGCTGTCCTGTTCATTTTTGATTGATAGAGACCCCATGTGACAGACAAAAACTACCCAGAGGGTTTTCTAGGCTGGAATATGTCATAAAGCAAACCAATTGGGTAATTTGTATCCAACTCTTCTCAGGCAAGGTAGGTATCTATCTTTAATTAGAATTGTATGTTTCCTGGATATATATGTATTATAGACAGAATAAGAGCAAGATAGTTAAGAATGCTTGAAAAGAGTAATTATAATGACAAAAGCATGAAATTTAAGTTAAGTGTAGAAGATATAAAGGGAATGAAGGGTAGTGAAAATGATGTATGGCCAATATGAGAGTTTCAATGAAATAGAGAATTGTTGGAAAAAAGATGTTAGAATAAATGAATAGGAAGGACAGGAGGTTGTGGTTCAAGGGTAAGACATTTGGAAATGATACTTTTCAGATGGTAGTTTTGATGACACCGAAGTTCAGGATATGTGTATATGAGTGGGCCTTAAGGCGTAGGTAAAGGTCACTGAGTAAAAAGGTAAAGGAAATGGGAGAGTAGAAGCTTAGATGAGACATGCACTGTGTCAGTTCAGGTTCCCTGTGAAGTGGACACCGAGATGGAGTTTATCTTAGTTTCCTAGTGCTGCTATAATAGAAATACTACAATTGGGTGGCTTTAAAGAGTAGAAATTTATTTTCTCATAGACCTGGAAGCTAACAGTCCAAACCAGGGCCTCGGCCATATTGATTCCTTCCTTTTAAGTTGTCCTTGTTGTTAGGTGCTGTCAAGTTGTCTCCGACTCATAGGGAAACTGTGTACAAAGGAACAAAACACTACCCTGCCCTACACCATCCTCACATTCTTTTCCATGCTTGAGCTCATCATTGCAGCCACTGTGCGAATCCATTCCGCTGAGAGGCTTTCCCTTCTTCATTGATTCTCCCCTTTACCAAGCATGATATCCTTCTCCAGGGAATGGTCCCTTCTCACAACATGACTAAAGTAGGTGAAGCAAGTCTGGCCATTCTCCCTTCCAAGGAGCATTTCAGCTGCACTTCTTCCAGGGAAGATTTGTTCTCCTTCTGGCATTCCACGGTATTTTCAGTATTCTTGGCCAACACCACAATTCAAAGGCATCAGCTCTTCTGTCTTCCTTATTCATTTTCCAGCTTTCACATGCATATGAGGCAAATGAAAATACTTGGCTTGGGTCAGGCTCACTTTAGTCTTCAAAGTGACATATCTGCTTCTTAACACTATAAAGAGGTCTTTTTGCAGTGCATTTGCCCAATGCAATATGACGTCTGATATCCTGACTGCTGCTTCCATTGGTGTTGACTGTGGATCCAAGTAAAATGAAATCCCTGACAACGTCAGTCTTTTCTCCATTTATCATGATGCTGCTTACTGGTCCAGTTGTGAGGATTTTCATTTTCTTTAGGTAGTCCCAGGCATTTCTTGGTTCCTTGGCTTGTAGACAGTCCTCACATGGTGTCTGTCTTCTACCTGTGTGTGCATGTACTTCTGTGTCTATTCCACTCTTTTTATAATTAAGAAGTGATTAGGTTTAGTATCCACCTTGATCTCAACTGATTGGTTGATTTCATTACATTATATTTTATTATGGCCAGTAATTACCTTATATTACATTGAAGCAAACCAAACCCATTAATCTTGAGTCAACATAGCTTGCTCATATTTATATATTTGAGGACCATAATCTCTTTTTCTGGGAGCTCTGGTAGCATAGTGGCTAAGGCATTTGGCTGCTAACCAGAAGGCTGGCAGTTCAAACCCACCAGCCATTCCTTGGAAGGAAGATGGGGCAATCTACTCCCTTAGTGATACTGCCTCGGAAACCCAAGGAGGGGTCGCTGTGAGTCAGGTCCAACTCGACTGCACATAACAACAACAACAACAATCTCTTTTTCTAGTAATAGATCAGACAGTGCTTCATTGCTATTTGTAAGATTTTCAGTGGCTAATTTTTTTGAGAAGTGGATGGTCCCTTCCTTCTTCCCAGTGTGTCTTAGTCTGGAAGCTCCACTGAAACCTGTCCACCATGGGTGACCCTGCTGGTATATGAAATATCAGTAGCATAGCTTCCAGCTTCACAGCAACATGAAACCCACCACAGTACAACAAACTGACAGACAAGTGACGGCCTAACTCAACTGCATCTAACAGCAATAACAACAACAATAATATCTTTCAATGATTAGTAGCTTAGTTTTCTTTATATTCCACATAAATATTAATTTTTTACAATCTAAAGTTTGAAGGAATCTTCCCTATTGCTAAAGTCCTCACCCCAGTATTTCTAACAAGTTATCTTTTAAATAATTCTAAAGAAAAGGAAGTTTTTTTTTATAGAAAGTGCTGCTATAAAAGAAATCCCACAAGTGAATAGCTTTAACAAACAGAAATTTATTGTCTCACAGTTTAGGAGGCTAGAAGTGTGAATTCAGAATGCCAACTCTAGGGGAAACCTTTCTTTGTCTGTGTCTCTTGGTCCTAGGAGGATCCCAATGCAGGGACCCTGGGTCCAAAGGACATGCTCCCCTCCCGGCTCTTCTTTCTTGGTGGTAGTACTTCCCCCACCCCTCT
>NW_006922318.1:174722-177551 GCF_000298275.1 Orycteropus afer afer | reverse complement strand
TTACATAACAACTGCCACATTACATCATTATGTAACTGCCAAGCCACTTAGAATCATGGCTTAGCCAAGCTGACACACATTTTGGGGAGACATAATTCAATCCATGACTCATAGTGACTCTATAGGACAGAGTAGAACTGCCCAATATGGTATTCAAGGTCATTAATCTTTAAGGAAACAGACTGTTTCATCTTTCTCCTGCAGAGCAGCTAGAGGGTTGGGACCACCAACCTTTTGGTTACCAGCAGAATGTTTAACCACAACACCACCAGAACTCCAGAAAAATAAAACATATTAAGAACACAGGATTCACTACTTACTATGGCAGCCTTCTCTGGCTAAATATAATGGTACAAATATTCTTTCTACTGTTTCAAATGTTTTTTCATGGCTTTTAATAACACATTGTAATTATGTCCACACAGACCAAATCTACTCCTATTTAAAGTGAAATTTTGTGGAAGACAATTGTCCTCTAGATGAAACATCCCTGGTTCTTTGAATCATGCATAATTGATACATTGATTTTGGAGGTAATAAACAATTGTACATTACACTTCTTTACCTGAAATTCATGGAAACATGCATAAATGATTACTTATAAGGTCAACCCAAGAAACTTAGTTAATTACATCTATTAAAGAAAATCTAATCCATTTCAGGAGTCACTAGGCTAAACAAATATATATATATATTTTTTATTTCTTCTTTTGCATGGCAAAATCATGCCAAAGTAAGAGAGCTAAGCTGTAGCAGTTGCTTTAAAAATCCAAATTTGCTTTAGTTTAAGATTAAAATAAAACCCAGGCATCCTGTGAATGTGTGAGCCAAGTGTTATATGGGGAATGATTATTATGGTTGAATAATTATGAATCCCTGAAAATAAAGCTTTACAAAAGAAATGCTGGCACAACCTTAATTGCAGTTCAAAATGTTGTCATTTTAATCTATATAAATATTCTAATATTATCCTCTTTTCTGTGTATGTAAGCTGATGGAGCTATTTAGAGACTTTGGTATTTATACATTGCAGGTCTGTAGGACCCTTGTGAGACAAAACCTTGTCAGAACAAAATCATTCATTTGGGCTGACTGGATGAAAAGCAAAAGCAAACAATTACTCTGATCCAGCTGGTTGTTCCCTAAGCACCACAATTATATGAGTTTTACAAAGTCCAGTACCAGGGGAGCTAGAAAAGCGCTTTCTAGAACTGCTAGTGTTTGGATATATTCCTCAGTTCAGCTTCAGTGCCTAAAAACACCTTTATTTGCATTTTCTGCTAAAACTTTTACTTAATTCCATGCACATGCATGCCATACATATTCTCACTGAATTCTGCTTTTGTGTCTGCTCTTCATTAAAGCAGTAGTTTGGATAAATATAATGGTAATCTCTTCCTTCAAAGAGAAATCCAAGAAACTCTATAACCCAGAGGCTTACCTAACACTTTAAACTCACGAGTAAACATTCATGAAGCCTACATTATGGTGACCTTCCCTGGCATCAGGCATTTGGAAAAGGGGGCAAAAGTTATATAGATTTCCAATTTATTTTGCAACTTGGATAAGCACAGTATAACCTTGTAGGATTGGCTTTTTTACTCAGCATCATTTCTAGAGATTCCTCGAGGTGCTTGACATATATTAATATGTTGCTCCTTTTTGTCATTGAGCCAGTTTGTCATACTGTGGTGGCTTGCATGTTGCTGTGAGGCTGGAAGCTATACCGCCAGTATTTAAAATACCAGCAGGGTCACCCATGGTGGACAGGTCTCAGCAGAGCTTTCAGACTAAGACAGGCTGAGAAGAAGGATGGGCCCATCCATTTTCTGAAAAAATTGGGCACTGAAAACCAAATAGCAGTGAAATATTTTCTGATATATTACTGGAAAGCTATATGAATAACTGTGAAACACTGTCTGATGCATTGCCAGAAGATGAGCCTCTCAGGTTGGAAGGCACTCAAAATACAGCAGGAGAAGAGCTGCCTCCTCAAAGTAGAGTCAACCCAAATAATATGGATAGAGTAATGCTTTCAAGACCTTCTTTTGCTAATGGGGCACAACTCAAAATGGAAAGAAACAGCTGCAAACATTCATTAATAATCAGGACATGGAATGTATGAAGTATGAATTTAGGAAAATTGGAAGTTGTCAAAAATAAAATGGAACATATAAAGATCAATATCCTAGGCATTAGTGAGTTGAAATGCACTGGTATTGGCCAATTTGAATAAGACAACTGTATGGTCTAATATGCTGTGAATGACAAATAGAGGAGGAATGGAGTTGCATTCATCCAAAAAGAACATTTCAAAATCTATTCTGAAGCACACTACTGCCAGTGATAGGATAATATTCATACACCTACAAGGAAGACCAGTTAATATGACAATTATTCAAATTTGTGCATCAAACACTAAGGCAAAATATGATAAAATTGAAGATTTTTACTAACTTTTGCAATCTGAAATAGACCAAACGTGCAATCAAGAAGCATTGATAATTACTGGTGATTGAGAAGTGAAAGTTGGAAACAAAGAAGTAGCATTGGTAGTTGGAAGATACGCCTTGGTGACAGAAATAACTCCAGAGATCACATGATAGAATTTTGCAAGACCAATAATTTATTCATTGCAAATACATTATTTCAACAACATAAATGTCAACTGTACTTGTGGACTACACCAGATGTAATACACAGGAATCAAACTGATGACATCTGTGGAAAGAGGAGATGCAGAAACTCAATCAATTTCATCAGTCAAAATAAGGCAAGGAATAAGACTGTAGAAGAGATTATCAATTGCTCCTACCTAAGTTCATGATT
>NW_006922318.1:171683-173667 GCF_000298275.1 Orycteropus afer afer | reverse complement strand
CTACTTGCCAAAGTAGGAGGTGGAACAACGTTTTGTATAGTATGTTATGCCAATTGAGCTTGATGTCCCCTGCAACTATGGTCCCAAGCCCACAGATTCAACTACTCAGTCCCTCTGGGTAGTTGGCTGTGACCAAGCAGTGACCACAACCTTTCCCCTTGTCAGCTCTACTATAAACCTGGGAATTCTGATCATTCACATAAACATATAGGACCATTGCAAAGGACCTCTTTCAAGTGCTGAATAGCAAAGATGCCTCCTTGAGGAGTAAGGTGCACCTGACACAAGCCATGATATTTTCAGTTGCCTCATATATACGTGACAGCTGGACAATGAATAAGGAAGACTGAAGAAGAATTGGTGTTTTTGAGCTGTGGTGTTGGTGAAGAATGGTGAAAGTACTGTGGACTGCTAAAAGAACTGACAAGTCTGTCTGGGAGGATGTGCAGTCAGAACGCTCCTTGGAGGAGAGAATGGCCAGACTTCATCTCACATACTTTGGTCATGTTGTCAGAAGAGATCATTCCCTGGAGAAGGATGTCATGCTTGGTAAGGTGGAGGGTCGATGAAAGAGGGGAAGGTCCTCAATGAGATGGATTGACTTGGTGGCAGCAGCGATGGGCTCAAGTATAGCAAGAATCATGGAGCTGGCATGGGACCAGGAGGTGTTTCGTTCTGCTGTGCATAGGGTTGCTCTGAGTAGGAGAGAACTCGACGGCGCCTAACAACAACATCAACATATTAAATATGTCAAGATTTTTTTTTTCACAACAGCATTATTTTATTCACAGTGTAAGCAAAATTTAAAATGCAGATTGATTGCTACATAAGCATATTCTTCATGCTACATAAACATCAGACTTCATGTTTCCAGAGGCCTAAGTTTTAATAAGGAGCTTTTGAATACTCTGACCAGAATCCCTGGGTTGCACAAATGGTTAGTTAACACATTCAGTCACTAACTTCAAGACTGGAGGTTCAAGTCGGTCTAGGGGCACCTCAGAAGAAAGGCCTGCTGATCTACTTCTGAAAAATTCCAAAACCAAGACCAAACTTACTTCCTTGAGTCGATTTGACTCGTAGGAACCCTTCTTTGGGTTTCTGAGGCAGTATCTCTATGGAAGTAGATTGCCATTGGGAACTCTGTAGAGAGCAGTTCTATGCTAATGCACATGGGGTCACTAAGAGTTGTGATCAGTTCCAGAGCAACTGGTAAATGTCCTACCCAAATGAAAAGGGAAAACAGGAGTCTTCCAAATGCTTAAATAGCATGGATAAATTCTACGAAAGGCAGTAAATCACTTTCTGCAAGTTCAAAGTAATTAACACTACTGTCGATGATACATATATTCCAAATAAAACAACTTGCGGGCTCTCCCATTTTTCAAATATTATGTAATGTGGCTTAAGCTTGTAGATTTCAAATGAAAGTGCCATTCCAGAAAATTTCCAGGATAGTACTAATTTGCAACTCTTTTCTGCCTAAATAAAAGTCATCTCCTATGCCTTGTAGTGAATAATCTAAAGTACCTGACATTTCCACTCAGTCCAAAGAACAGACTGAAAATGCTGAATTGTCAGCAAAGCTTTGATGTAAATCAGTAGTCACAGGAGACTGCAAAGAAGAACATAATGTAACCATCAGCTCATCAAAGAGAAACTTTCTTCTTTTAAAAGGGGAAAAAAAATACTGACATGCTGCCTCTGAATTAAAGAGTCATTTGCCCTCATTATTTTAAGAAACACTTTCCTCTCCACTAAATATCAAGATAATTAACAATGAAAAACAATTGTTGTTTCCCAATAATCCAACAGGATTATAAAAATACCAGTCAGACACAAACTTTTATTTGACTTGTGAGACTTGAAAAAATAGTAATATTAACCATGATTAACTCCCATGGTTCAAAGTAAAAGAAAAGTGGGGAAAAAAAACTTGAGCATATATTTGAAATCATTTCTTTGGAAAAATGAAGTTATATAT
>NW_006922318.1:164102-171583 GCF_000298275.1 Orycteropus afer afer | reverse complement strand
CCAGCCACTCCTCAGAAGGAAGGTTGGGCAATCCTACTTCCGTAGTGATACTGCCTTGGAAACCCAAGGAGGGGTCGCTATGAGTTGGGGCCGACTCGATGGCACATGACAACAACAACAACAACAACCCTCTAGTTAGTGGTTTACCCTCCCTTCCCTACCCACCCTGGGTATCCATCAAAGAATATTTCTTTTTATATGAAACCTTTATCTCGACATTTTACCAACACTGGTCTCATAAAATATTTGTCCTCTTGTGATTGCTAACTTCACTCAGCATAATGATCTCTAAGTTCTTCCATATTATGAGACGCTTCACAGATTCATTATTGTTCTTTAATATTGCATGGTATTCCGTTGTATGTATGTACCATAGTTTGGTTATCCATTCATCTGCTGATAGGCATTTAGGTTGTTGCTGTCTTTTTGGCTATTGTGAATAGTGCTGCAATGAACATGGATGTTCATATATCTGCTTGCACCACAGCTCTTATTTCTCTAGGATATAAACCTAGTAGTGGGATTCCTGGATCATATAGTATTTCCAGCTTTTTAAGGAAGCCCCATCCTGCTTTCTACAGTGGTTGCATCATTTTACTGTCCAACCAGTAGTGTATGAGAGTTCCAGTCTCTCCAGAGTCTTGCCAGCATTTATGGTTTTCTGAACCAGCTATTAGTGCTAGAGTGAGATCATAACTCATTGTTGTTTTGATTTGCATCTTTCTAATGGCTAATGATTATGTGTTTGTTGGTTGCTTGAAAATCTTCTTTGTCCTCTGCCCATTTTTAATTGGATTTTTTGGGTTTTTTTTTTTTTTTTTTTATTGAGTTGATTATACCACAAATTTATTTTGGTATAAAATTATTATACCATACCATTTAAGATTCTCTATTTTTTTTTTTTTTTTTTTTTTTGCTGTTAAGGTGTTGAAGTTTTCTATAAATTTTAGAGATTATCCACTTGGGCAATATGTTGTTGCCAAAGTTGTTTCAGAGTCTGTACGTTCTCTTTTCATTCTTTCGGGGAAATCTTTTGATGCATGTAAGTGCCTGATATTTAGGAGATCTCAGTGATCTACATTGTCTTCTGGTGTTTGTTCTTTGTTAGTTATATTTGATAGTATATTTATGCCCTACGTTAAGATGTCTAAATTTGTCCCTATTTTTGATTTGATAGTCTTTATGGTTTTAGGTTTTACATTCAGATCTTTGATCCTACTTGAGTTCATTTTTATATATGGTATGTTTCATTTTTTTTTTTTTTTTTATGGTTTACATTACATGTGTTTTGCTTATGAAATAACTCACTTTTCAGAAAGCAAAGAGATGATGTCTTTCATTTTTTTTTTTTTTTGCAAATGAATATCCAGTTAGACAAGCACCATTTATTAAAGAGACTGTATTTTACCATTTAATGAGTTTTGGCCCTTTGTCAAAGATCAGCTGCCAGTGGGTGGATAGATTTACTTCTGGGTTCTCAATTCTGTTCCATTGGTCCATGTGTCTGTCCTTGTACCAGTACCAGGCTGTTTTATTTACCAAGCTGTATAGTAGGTTTTTGAGAGCTCTGGTAGCATAGTGCCTAAGGCATTTATTTGACTGCCAATCAGAAGGCTGGTGGCTGAAACCCACCAGCCACTCCTTGGAAGGAAGACTGGGCAATCTACTTCTATAGAGATACTGCCTCGGAAACCTTCATATTAGAGAGCATGAGGCCTCCTACTTTGTTCTTCTCCTTTAGCAGTGCTTCATTTATCCAGGGAACTCTTTCCTTTACATATAAAAGTGGTGATTAGGTTTTCCATGCCTTTAAAGAAAGATGGTGGAATCAAGATTGGGATTCCATTATATCTGTAGATTTCTTTGGGTACTATTGACATGTATTATGAAACAAGCATTAAAACTGAACTATGAGCCATTTAAAGTAAAAGTGGTGAAAGTCAGTTTTTCGTTGTGGGAGATCAACAGAATTTTATATTGATTATTGAAACAACTAAGTTCACTGACCTATTTTCTTTGTTGCAGAAGATGTGGAATATTGTTTTTTTTTACAAAATGTGGTATAAAGTGAAAATCTTAATATTCTGTATCCACTAGAAATTTTATAATCTATTTCATCTTATTCTACTAAAATGGCATACATCACTTTTGCATTTAATCACTAATATGATAGTAACATTTAAAAAGAAATTACATCATAGATACCTAAGACACACACATACACACAAATATACACACACACATATGTATATATGTAACTCACATATCTCATTCAAATGTGTGTGTAATGAGAGGGGGGCACCACAGATTATCAGTGTTTAGAGCCCTCATAGAGCTCTGGTGGTATAGTGGTTAAGCCATTTGGCTGCTAACCAAAAGGTCAATGGTTCAAACCCATTAGCTGGTCTTTGGAAGAAAGATGAGGTAGTCTGATTCCATAAAGATTTATGGCCTTGGAAACCCAATAGGGGTTGCTATGAGTTGGAAACTACTCAATTCCAGTGAGTTTGGTTTTTGATTAGAAGGCTCTCACTTGCCTTAATCTGGCCCTGGGTGGGGGCATAGCCTTTGAGATTTCAAAGATTGGGGCCACAGTCTCCTGAATCTCAAAGGACAGGCCATAACAGCTTAGGTTTCAAAGAGCTGTATCTTCACCAACTGGATTCCAGAGTATGGGGCTGCTGTTAATGTGTGCCAGGGGCACGAGGCCACCACCCAAAGCTGAGGGGGTGGGGCTATCATGCCTAAGGGGTAGAAGAACAGGGCCTGTCGGGGCTGAGGGTGTAGGGTCACCAATCGCATGGACAAGTATTGACTGCCTAAAGACGAGGGAGCGTAGTTGCTATCCTAGTGGGTCTGGAAGCTAAAGCCCAGGGCTGAGGGTCCTTCACCCAGAATCCAGAAGACATGGCCAACACCCAGAGTCTGGAAGGTGGGGCTTTTGCTAGATGGTCTCAGAGAAGGAAGGATTATTTTCAAGCCTTGAGAGCTAATGTAGTTTGTTCTGCTGGGATTTGGATGTGTTTGGTGCCTGTTACCCCTTCTTTCTCTCCAGTATCTCCCATTTGTAATGGAAATGTGAACTTGTGGCTGTTCTATCATTGTACTTTGGAAATAGATAACTTGTAGCCTAGATTTCATAGGTTCACAGATGAAGAGGAATTTTTCCCTAGAGGGGAATACACTAAAGTCTCACCCACATTTGATTTAGATGATTGAGAAGAAAAGATTTTGGACTTGATTTAAGACCTTTGGATGATGTGATAGAGTTAATGCATTTTGCATGTGGCAAGAACATGAATTTTTGGGGTCCAATAGGTGGAATGTTAGGGATTGCATTATATCCTCTAAATACATGTGTTGTAAATGTTAGCCTCTATGCCTATGGTTATAATCCCATTTAGCACTGGTTGTCTTTGTTATGTTAATAAGACAGGATTAGTGTAAGATGTACCCAGAATCAGTCTCTTTTTTTATATAATAGAGATTAAACAAGCAGTGAGAGAAGCAGAGGTTGGGGAAAAAAGAGATGCCAAGCCACCTGAAGATCACACAGGAGAGAAATCTCAAAGATTGCTGACACGGGAAGAAAGCTTTTCTCTAGAGCTGGTGCCCTGAATTCAGACTTCCAGCTTCCTAAACTGTGAGAAAATAAATTTCCGTTTGTTCAAGTCACCACTTGTGGTATTTCTGTTTTAGCAGCACAAGAGAATTAAGACAATGTATATAAGGGCAAGATTTATTTTTGTCACTGTTAATTTTATAACAATGGCATCATACTGTACACATGTGTCTGTAATTGCTTTTGTCACTCATTAATAGCCAATTCAACTGACAAAGTTCTAATTCATTAAGTAGCAACAGAATAACTAGTGATGTGGATGTCCCACAATTTATCCTGACATCTCCCTAATATTCACTTTGTTTCCAGCTTCTTGCCAAAACAAATACTGCTGCAATAAACATTCATGTGCAAATGTCCTTATGTGCTTTTATGTCTATGGGGTAGATTCCCAGGACTGGGTATATGTATTTTTAGTTTTAATATATGTTGCCAAGTTGCTTTCCAAAATGGCTTTGCTGCATCATATTTTCACTAGCAATTATGAGAGTACCTTTTTTTCCCAGTCACCGTCAAACAATAGGAATCATAGGTCATTTTAATTTTAGCCATTCTGATAGGTAAAGAGTGATATTTCATTCTTACTCTAATTAGCACTTCCTGACTACTATTCAATTTGAGCATCTTTGTATATGTTTGTTGGCTCTTTGGATTTACATTTCTGTGAAATATCTATTTATACCTATTTCTATTAGTTTTTCTTGTCAATTTGTAAGAGCATTTGGTATTTTATAGAAATCAACCATTTGCTAATTGCATTACTTTTTTTGTTGTTATTCTACTCCTTCTGGATCAGCTTTGCTTATGACATATTTTGCTGTAATTAAATATTTTTTTTTCAAATACTTCTATCTTTGCTTTTGTAGCTTTTTTGGCTTTTTGGCTTTCAGTTATGATTAAAGTCTCCTCTGCCCTTGCATTTCATATGCAGTTTTCAAGATTTCCTTCCAAGATTTTTATTGTTTTTTTATACTTAAATATATAATCCATCTGGAATCAAGAATAATTTATAATGTAAGAAGGAGGTCCATTTTTATTTTATTCCAGGTCAATTACAGATTATGTCTCCACTGTTCTTTAATATCCATCTTTTTTCCCCAATGAATTGAACTGTCAGTTTTATCATTTATCATGTTCTTAAGTAATATTACCATACATTCCTGTATTTTCTATCTTGTTCCCTTCTCTATTTGTCTTTGTCTGCATCATGAGAAATATGAACTATTGAGTAAATTATATCTATCTTCATTCTTTTTAAAAGAAAACCCAATTTGTTAAAGAAGCAGAATAGGTTCTTGAGCTCAAGGAGAAGAAAAATCTACCCCAAATCAAGTTAATGACCATTTAAATCAGTAACAGTAATTATTGTTTAGCAATGACTGGTCTGCGGGTAGCTGTGTAACCCAGGTCTGGCAAAATAGTATAAATGGAGGTCTTCTCTACAACATTTATAAAAAATATCTTTAAACAGAATAGATTTAGCTGAGTGAATACCTTTGGATATTTGCCTCACTATAAAATAATACCATATTGAATTAAATGCAATGACATTGCATTATTTCTTGATGTCTGTAATGAAAATTCCTCAATCAGTGTTTTTCTTTACCCAAGTTTTCATCTATTTTATGATATTTATTTTTCTTTATAAATAATCATGTTCTCTCATCCCCAGTTATGCAAATGTATACCTAGAGCATGGAGGTGTGAAGGTAAAAAACTGTACGATTTACCTTGTTTTCTTGGTTTTGAACCCAACAGAGCCTAAGACTCACTTATTCTTAGTAGCTTGTAAGTACTATCACTCAGAGAATGGGGAACACAGGGAAAGGTGATAAAATTCAGGATTTTGCCAACACTTGAATTGTATTGAATCGGTACATTCACTTGCAGATAATTATAATCTTCACAATATTTTTTTTCATTCATGAGACTAGAATACTCCACATTCATTCAGAACGTATTTCTGTCTTTTAATTTCATTTTTTCCATAAAGACCATCCATCATCTATTAGATTAATTATTTGTAAGTGCCTATGGTCTATGCCAGAGACTTAGTTGATTTCAAGTTGAAATCAACCTTCTTTCTCACATAAAACAATTGTTTCAATATAGGGTAAGGAGTGAGAGAGAGAGATATAATGGTACCAAATAAATTTTGTTTTTTATGGAATGTCTACTTATAGCCAGAATTCATTCTAATTTTTAAAACTAAAATATCATTTAACTGTAAAATAAAATTATCTGCTAATTCTATGGAAATAATGTTGTTGTTGTCCTGTGCCATCAAGTTGGACCCGATTCATAGCGACCCATCCTTGGGTTTCTGAGGTGGTATCACTACAGAAGTAGATTGTCCAACCTTTCTTCTGAGGAGTATCTGGTGAGTTTGAACCTCCAGCCTTCTGGTTAGCAGTCAAATGCTTTAGGCACTATGCCACCACAATAACAGTCAACCAAAAACCGAACTCAATGCCATCAAGTCAATTAGGACGATAGCAATCCCTCCTTGAGTTTTTGAGGCATTATCTCTATGGAAGTAGATCGCCCAATCTTAGAACCACCAGCCTTCTGGTTAGCAGTCAAATGCCTTAGGCACTACACCACCAGAGCTTCTGATAAAGTAAGAACAACAAGAAAGAAACTCTATAAAGATACAAATAATCTCACCAACACAATCAACCAACTTGACCTCATGGACATAATACAGAACACTTCATTGAACAGCAACATGATAAACATTCTTTTCCAATGCACATAGATCATTCTTGAGAACAGATCATATGTTAGGCCACAAAACAAACCTTAATAAATTTAAAATCTTTTAAAATAATCTTCTCAGGTCACAATGCTGTAAGGTGAGAAATCAATAATAAGAATAATAAGCTAAAAAAAATCAAATACAAAGAAACTGAATAGCACCCTGCTCAAAAACTAGTGGATAACAGAAGAAATAATAAATTGAATTAAAAAAATATTCCTAGAATGAAAACTCAACATACTAAAACCTATAAGACCCAGGAAAAGTAGTGCTCAGAAGTCAATTTAAAGCAATAAATGCACACATCAAAAAAGAAGAAATAACCAAAATCAACACTTTAACACAACAACCCCAAGAATTTGAAAAAGAATAGCAAAAAAAGCCTGTAGTCATCAGAATAAAGGAAATAATAAAGATTAGAAAAGAAATAAAAGAACGAGAAAGCAAAAATTAATAGAAAAAATCAAGACTAAAGGTTGGTTCTTTGAAGGAACTAATAACATCCACAAACCACTGGCAAATCTATCAAAGGAAAAGAAGGAGAGGATGTAAATAACATGAATAAGAAAAGAAATTGGTGATGTCACAAGAGAACCAATCGAAGCAAGAAGGATAATAACAGAATATTATGAGGACTGTACTCCAACAAATTTGGAAACCTAGAAGAAATGGACAAATTTCTAGCAACACACTACCTACCTAAACTAACACAGAGGCAGAAAATTTGAACAGACCCATAACAAAAGAAGAAATTAAACAGGTGATAAAAAATTTTCCCATCAAAAAAGAAAATAAAAGAAAGAAAGCCCTGGCCCAGATGACTTCATGTGAGAATTCTATCAAACATTCAGAGAATAACTGACACCGATTTTACTCAAACTATTCCAGAACATAGAAAAGGATGGACTATTCCCAAATTAATTTTATGAAATAAGTATAACTCCGATACAAAAGTCAAACAAAGACATCAATAAAAGAGAGACATATAGACCAATTCCACTCATGAGCATAGACATAAAAATCCTCAACAAAATCCTAGCCAATAGAGTCCAACATCATTTCAAAACATTATACATTATGATCAAGTTGGTGTGGTGGTTA
>NW_006922318.1:162860-163802 GCF_000298275.1 Orycteropus afer afer | reverse complement strand
TCAAACCCACCAGCCACTCCTCAGAAGGAAGGTTGGGCAATCCTACTTCTGTAGTGATACTGCCTCGGAAACCCAAGGAGGGGTGGCTATGAGTCGGGGCCGACTCGACGGCAAACAACAACAACAACAACATATAGGAATACAGTCCAACTGGAGTTAGTTTTTGTATATAGTGTGAGGTACAGACCCTGTTTATTGAGGAAATGACACAATTGACATAACAAAGACAATGTCCTAGAAATGAACCTTCAGCCAAATGATAGAAAGGCCTGTAAGATCAGTAAAAACACCAGGGAGGTACACATTCATTACAACAATCAACCATACGAGATCAAAAAGGCAGCATTTGCCTAGGGATAAATCTCAGACGGCAAGAATGGACAGGAAAGAAGAACAAAGAGAAATGATAAACACAGATTTGATGAAGTGGGAAGAATTCTGTTACATTGTGGGGACTGAAATCAATGTCACAAAACAAAACATCTATGAACTGTTGAATGGAAAACTTATTTGCTCTATAAAAGTTAACTCAATCACAGTTTAAAAAGAAAGAAAGAAAAATGGTTATTTCCATATGGTCAACAATTACTTTAAAATAAACATGAGAATATAAGGGGGCAAGGAAAATAGATGAGTGGAAATGGACAACCAGAACAGAAATATTGAGAATGTTCACGCCTGGTGAAAAATGTAGCCAGTGTCACTGAACAACTCGTGTAGAAATTATTTAATGGGAACCTAACCAAAGCAAAAACCAAACTCACTGCCATCAAGTCAATTGCGACTCATAGCAACCCCCTTTGGTTTTCTGAGGTGGTAAATCTTTACAGAAGTAGATCGCCCAGTCTTCCTTCCATGGAGTGGCTGGTGGGTTTGAATTACCAGCCTTCTGGTTAGCAATCAAATACCTTAGGCACTACTGTGTAAACAAACCATCACCAA
>NW_006922318.1:161922-162760 GCF_000298275.1 Orycteropus afer afer | reverse complement strand
TGTTGTTTTTGTTGTCTTTAACCTCTTCAAAGGCAGTGCACATTAATCTAAATTATTATTATGTTGAAAGCTGAGAAATTATCCTTACTCCAATTGTTGTTGTTGTTATGTGCCATTGAGTTGGACTTGACTCATAGCGACCCCTCCTTGGGTTTCCAAGGTGGTATCACTATGGAAGTGGATTGCCCAACCTTCCTTCCGAGGATTATATATCTGTTAAAGGAAAGTATCAATACATTTTCGCTATTGTTACTTGTTTTTTAATTATTTTGTGTGATTCCTTATTGTTTTTTTTAACCTCCATTCTTAAAATTAAAGTAATTTTTCTAATAATGTTTGGTAGATTTGCCATATATTACCGAAATTTGTGTCCAAAAAATACACTTACCAGTCTAGCAAAGTATATTCAAGGATTACGTAAAAACGTTTTTTTGTTTTCATCTGAAAACTCAAATAATTAACAAGACTAATCTTGATTTCTTCCCTAAAACATCTGCCAAAAGTGATTCCTTAGTTCTGTCCATATGATATCATGAATCTTCACATGGAAGAGAAGGAGTACATGTACTGATTAGTGTTCACATTTTTTCAATGCTGAGTCTTTTATGTTTTAGCATCTTGAAACCTATTCATTAAGTATATTTGTTCACAATGCACACCAAGTATTTTGGCTTTATGCCCAGCCATCTTCTTCCCAATCCAAATGTCTGCTTCCTTGTCACTGTCAGCCAGTTGTATTCCCTGTAGACTAGGTTTTGTTTGACATAGTTCTACTTTTAGTTTATGTTACTTTCTAAATCTGAAGTGTGAACAACAATTTCTGTTTTTTTTTCCCATT
>NW_006922318.1:148305-157807 GCF_000298275.1 Orycteropus afer afer | reverse complement strand
GTCTACATGTCACCACAGTAGGACAAACCGACAGACAAGTTTGTCCTGCTGTTGGAGACCTCTTGTATCCCCCCCACTGGGTCCCTGTGGCTGACTGTTCCTCTGTCTGGCTTCCTGTCTTTTAATCCCCTTTCTCCTGTTCTTCTGTTTAAGAATTAGATCCCATTTATGAAAAAAAAATATTTCACTGTTGAAAATGTAGTTAGATTTTTGATATGGTGGGCTGAGAACTCTGGTAAGTCTCCTCAGAGAGAAATGAAAGAACTTGGAAAAAGCTATGAACAAATAGCCATTTTAGTGTTTTGGAAATTAAAAGAGGCACAGAATAAATTGAGAAATGGTCATTCAGAAACATCACAGGATCAAAGATAAGTACTTAAAAAGTTCTTTTCTATATACTATATACTAGAAAAAAATAATTTGAATATGAACCTAAGAAAACAATTGCATTTACAAGAACATCAGAAATAATGACTAAAGGATGAACTTAATAAAGGATGTGCAAGTCTTGTGCATTGAAAACTATAAAAACATTGCAGAGAACAATGAAAGAACTGAATAAATGGAAAGACAACCCTCTCAAGAAACTCTTTTTATGAAAATTAACAATCTGGTCATTAAATCAGATATATATGGAAATGCAAAGGGTCCTACCTAAAAAAATTATTTGCTTACTGTAAGTTGTAAAGGCTTTTTTTCTCTAATTTTTTCCTTGAAATTTTACTCTTTAAAATTTTACTTATACATACATGATCCACCAACTTAATTTTTATGTATGATGTGAGGTAAGGGTTGACATTATTTTCCTTATTTCATGTAGATATCCAATTTTTCCAGCATCATTTTTTTGAAAATACAAATTTTCACCATTGAATTACTTTGACATACTTATCAAAAATCAATTGAGTATATATATGTGGACGTATTTGATATTTATCACTGCAATTTTCATATTGTTGAGATTTTTTTTTTCTTTTTCCAATTGTTCCCTTCTACGATACGTAAAAAACAATGATTATTTATATATTTTTCATGTATCTGGTGAAATTGATACATCTTCTTAATAGTTATAATATGTAAATCCTTAGGATTTTCTACATAAGATCCTGTCATTTGTGATTAAGGCAATTTTCTTTCTTTTTTTCAATTTCATGTTTTAAAATATATTTCCATGTCTTTTTTACAGTGGCTATGACCTCCAGTGTAATGTTGAATAGAAGTGGTGAATGCAGACATGTTTGCTTTTTCCCACAACTTATGGGGGGAAATATACAACTTTTATCTCTTAAGTATGATTTTACCTGTAGGTTTTTTATAGATGATCTGTATGAGGTTGAAAATTTTCACTAGTATTCATGCTGTTGTCATTGTTATGCGCTGTCAAATCAGACCTGACTCATAGAGACCCCTCCTTGGGTTTCCAAGGTGGTATCTTAGTTCACTGGATTTTGTCACTTTTTTCCACATATATTGACATGATTATATGATTTTTTTCTCATTGATTCTGTCAATATGGTGCATTACATTGATTTATTTTTCAATGATAAACCAAACTTGCACTCTGGTATGAACCCCACTAAGCTTGGTAATCTGTCCTCTTTAAATATTAATTCTTTCAATTTGCTAATGTTTTATTAAAGTTTGTTTGCTTCTATCATCATGAGGGATATTGGTCTGTGATTTTCCTTTCTTGTGATATATATACTACTTTTGGTATCAATCTTGATCTCATAAATGCCTAAATATTTTTTTAAAGTTTTGAGAAGCAATGATATTTCTTCCTTTAACATTTGGTAAAGTGCATATAAGACTAGAACTTATCTTAGGTGAAGTTTTTTGTTTGTTTGTTTGTTTTACAAATTCAATTTCTTGAATAGTTATTGGGATTTTCAGATTTTCTATTTCTTTTACAGTTTTGTAATTTGTGTTTTTCAAGAAACTAGTACCACTCATCTGTTATCAGTTTATTGCCATGTTGTTTATAATGTTCCCTTATTACCCTTTTAATGTCTGTAAGATCCTGAGTGATATCATCTCTGATGAATTAAGTCTTTTTTATATATATAATCTTGATTAGTATACCTTGAGGCAATTCTATCTTTTCAAACAAACAACATCTGCTGTTACTGGTTTTTCTCGTCTGCTTACTGTTGAAATTTATTAATCTCTGCTCTTATCTTTATTATTTCATTACTTCTACTTACTTTGGGTTAAATTTGCTTTGACTTTTCTAGCTTTCCAGGTGGTACCTGAGATCATTGTTTTTAGGCTTTTTTTTTTTTTTTTTTTCTGTTTTTTTTTTGGTCTTTTTTTAGTACAAAGATATAGCTATAAAGTTCCTTAGTTTTTTCTTGGACTTTATAAGTTGATGATACAAATGTGTATGTGTGTGTGTGTTTATATTGTCAGGACAAAAATAAGGCCATGAATTACATTTTATAATTTACATAGCTCTTCCAGGGAGCTCTGGCAGCATAGTGCCTAAAGCATTTGACTGCTAACCAGAAGGCTAGCTCTACAAACCCACCAGCTACTCCCCAGAAGGAAGATTGGGCAATCTACTTCTGTAGAGATACCACCTTGGAAACCCAAGGAGAAGTTGCTATGGATTGAATCAACTCATTGGCAGTGAGTTTGGTTTTTGGTTTATCATTATGTTACTTTCAGAATTAAAGCCATTCAATCACGAATTAGTAAATAAAAAGGAATGGAATTAAAAAAACATAGTCTTAAAAAGGGAATCGTGAGAGAAAAGTAAATAATCCAGAGAAATAAATACACAATAGTAGAAATAAACGACACTAGAGTGAAGAACAGCATACACATGACAGAAAATAAATTCACTAACTTGGAAGTCAAAAAATAAGTACAAAAATGATAACAATGAGGGCCAGTTGAAACAGGTTGTGTATGGCAAAAACCAGTGATTATTCATGCTACAAATTCCAAGTATCCATGAAGGGGAAAACAAAAACTGGACTAGAGGAAATATATATTAGGATAAATCTTCTCTGAGAGGTCATAAAATTCTCATTTTACAAATAAAACATTCAAGGAAATTTTCATTAAAAAGACATAATTAGATATGACCAATTAAACATTTGAAAATAAAGATGAAATTAAATTCCACGTGTATCAATGCAGGAAAATAAAATATTTATCTTTTAGCAAAATCATTAAACCCTGGAAGAATGCATACTTCTCTCCTACACTGAGTTGAAGGAAAAAATGGAAAATACTTTATGTTTAACCCATTGGATACATATCAGTCACCAGTGAACTAAGTTATTCTACCATTTTATAATAATAAGAAGAAGGTCTGAAACTTTGCATTATGGAGGTCATTATTGCTTTTGTTAGGTGCTTTTGAGTTGGTTCTGACTCACAGTGACCTAATTTACAACATTCTTCCAGGGTTTAATGATTATGCTACCTCATTTGTTGTATTTCTGTCATAACTGCACTAGGTAACTAAGAAAAATCCTTACATGAGCTAGATGCTCTTATTACCATTTTACAGATGAGGAAATGGAGGTTCAGAGAACAGCAGTTAAGTAACATGTCTCAGATCATATTAAAATCTGACCAGGAGACAGGACTAGCAAGTACAATGGCTGGAAAGACATCAAATAGAATTTGTGAGGAAGAAAATTAAAATAGATATATTTTCTAGTTCTACAAATTAAGTGGAGAAGAAATAGAAGTTTATGACCATGCAATATGGACTTCTGGCAGAATGTTCTGTCAGAAAATAAGCAGTCCTCCAGAGAAAAGCAGCTAGTGGTATGAGATGCACTTCTGTGAAAGAGAAAAGAATGAATTTACTTCCAAGAAAGTTTTCCATTCCAAGGAGAATGCTAAATTTGTGTCACTACTCTGTAAATGAAAATTACAACATCAAGAATATTTATTTACATTAAAAAGTCCAGACGCACTGTATTTTGATTTGTTGATTTTGTTTTTGTTGTTGATTTGTAACTTAGGAAATGCCATGTGTTACAGGGTAGAACTGCCCCAGAAGGTTTTCTCGGACCTAAGGCATTTAATTGCTAACTACAAGGCTGGTGGTTCAAACCTGCCAGGCACTCCTCAGAAGGAAGGTATCACTACTTCCATAGTGATACCGCCTTGGAAACCCAAGGAGGGGTCAATATGAGTCAAATCTACTCGATGGCAGTTAGTGTGGTTTGGTTTGGTTTAATATTTAAGGAAGCAGATCACGAGGCTTGTTTTCTCATGGTGCCACTGAGTGGGTTTGAATCACCAATCTTTTGGTTACCAGCCAAGAGAAAACTGTTTGTGCCTCAGAGACCTTCAAAAGCACTGTATTTTGACACACACACACACACACATACACACAAAGTGTGTACTGTATGAGCACAGCAGGATCAACATTCAGAGTATAACAGGGTTTTGTGAATCGTCAATGAAGATGATTTGCAATGTTGGTAATTCAAACGCAAAGAGTGTTCAGTGATTATGAAAGCTAAAATTTCATTGATGCTTACAATTTTCAGGCCCTGAGGTCAGTGGTTTACACATGTTTTCTTATTTAATCCATACAATGACTCTATAAAATATCTAGTTTTTAGTTCGTATTTTCCAGATGAGCGCAGTGTAGGTCAAAGAGAGTTAGTAACTAGACTAAGGTTCCATGCTGAGCCAGAAATTAAACACAAGAAGTTAGAAGCTATGGTTCACATGCTTTACCATTATAACTTAACTACCTCTGATCCAAATATGTATCTATAATGCTTTCACAGATAGGAAAACTTGTTCTGAAGCTATTTTGGTAACCTTTATAGCATATTACATATTACATACTTTTTACTTTATGAATGAATTTTCTTGGAGGTGGTGATTGTAGAAATGAAAATCCCATTAGTCACCACACTGGACAGTGCATGATGATATTTGTTGTAATTTCATTCAAAATAGTGAAATTGTACAAAATGAGATTAAGAAACATAATGTATAGGGGTACATTGAGCATTAATATAGAATATATAATTAAATACTGAAAAGTACGTACATCATCAATTAAAAGTACTTACGGCTTTTCACCAAATTAATTTCTTTGTCTCATTCTGCCCACAGCTGGACTACACATCTGTACCTGCTTTGCAGTAAAATCTGTCCATGGGGATAATTTCTAGCTAAACTCATGTGAGCAGAAATGAAGTACACTAATTCCAGGGCTGGCCTATAGAAGTCCCTTGTACATTATCCTCCATGCACTATTGCTTTTAGTTAACTGGTAGCAGTAGGGCACAATATCTTAGCAAGCATCTTGAAGATAGAGGAGCCACAAATAGAAGGACCCCGAGTCCTTGGGTCACCACTTAAACAACAGTCATCTGACAATCACAGACACTAGTTTTGGATGTTTGAGGCAAATAATCACCTATTATTTTAAGACATTTATTCAATCCGAATGCTGAGCAAAATCCAAGAAGCAGACTATATAAAATAGAATACGGCATCAGGATTGGAGGAAGACTAATTAACAACCTGTGATATGCAAATGACACAACCTTGCTTGCTAAAAGTGAAAAGGACTTAAAGCACTTATTGATGAAGATCAAAGACTACAGCCTTCAGTATGGATTAACTTCAACATAAAGAAAACAAAAATCCTTATGACTAGATCAATAAGCAACATTGTGATAAGGAGAGAGAATATTTAAGTTGTCAAGGATTTCATTTTACTTGAATCCACAATCAACATTCATGAAAGCAGCAATCAAGGAATCAAATGACATACTGGATTAGGCAAATCAGCTGCAAAAGATCTATTTAAAATCTTAAAAGTAAGGATGTCACTTTAAGAACTAAGGTGTGCCTGACCCAAGCCATGGTATTTTCAATTGCTTCATATGCACGTGAAAGACAATGAAAAAGAAGGACTGAAAAACTGGCACATTTGAATTATGATGTCAGCGAGAATATTGAATATACCATGGACTGCCAGAAGAATGAATGGATCTGTCTTGGAAGAAGTACAGCCAGTAGTCTCCTTAAAAATGAGAATGATGAGAATTTGCCTCATATACTATGGACATGTTACCAGGATGGAATAGTCCCTGGAGAAGTAACTCATGCTTGGTAAAGTAGAGGGTCAGCGAAAAAGAGGAAGATTTTCAATGAGATGGGTTCACACAGTGGCTTTAATAATGGGCTCGTACACAGCAACGATTGTGAGGATGGCTCAGAACCAGACAATGTTTTGTTCTGTTGTACATAAGTCCCAACATCATCAAACAACAAAGACTATATATTAAGACGCTATGATTTTGAGGTTTATCAATATAGGACTTAATGTTACTTGCACTAATATAGAAATTCTTCTTCTGAGGTGCTGTGCTATTTTAACAAAGCCCTACAATATGTGGAAAGGCTTAGTTGTTGGACAGTGAGTTGAACAGTTAAATCAATATTGCAGTGAGATATATCTGGTGCAGTGAGGAGATATTTGCTGAAAATATCACCTGCGATAACTTGAATGACAGGGTTAATGAAGAGTTGACATCTACTTCCTACTTTTTTTTGTAAGCTTTTGTTAGGAAATAAGATTAGGAGATAATTGGTTTGGGAAGTAGAGAATGTTCAGAGCTGTTGGACCTTAAAAGGCTAGAAAATCTGACTTATTATACACACCAAAGGCTTTGGATGAAAGACCCAGTAAGACTTCTCAGTTGGACAACATAACTCAGTTTTGCAGTAACAATTAGATTATGTAGTATTCCTACTGAATTCTTCAGAGGGAATCAAGTTAGCCTCCATTAAGTTGAGAAATAGAGACATAGGCAGTAATGTGGTATTAAATGTTTAATAACTGGGTCTCAAGAAGTAAATAAATAAAAAGCCATGATTTATAATGTTTGCTATTGTCCATGCTATAACTATTTTCACGATAGCTGACTTCAATCTACCAACATGATGTCAACTGGCTCCCAAAATTCCTGAAAATTTAATAATCAGTTCTCACTAGCCAATACTGGCTGGTTACAACACACAGCCATCATGGAACCAAAGAATACATCATACCCTACATTTACATTTTGAAAATCGTTTTGGTGGGGTTACAGGCACTGAAACTGTTGTTTTGTTGTTGTTAGGTGCCATCGAGTCATCTCTGATGCTTAACGATCCTATGCACAACGGAACGAAACACTGCCCAGTCCTGTGCCAGTCTCACGATCCTTGCTGTACCTGAACCCATCGTTGCAGCCACCTTGTCAATCCATCTTGTTGAGGGCCTTCCCCTTTTTTGTTGACCAAGCATGATATCCTTCTCCAGGGAATGGTTCCTTCTGACAACATGACTAAAGTAGGTGAGATGAAGTCTGGCCATTCTGCCTTCCAAATAACTATCTGGAATCAAGTAAGCCCTTGTTATTGTTATTGTTATTATATTACCAAAAATACCATGGCTTCTGACTTGAATGAACAAAAAGCAAGATTTTCAAATATATGCAGTACCTAAGGACAGCATAATCCCCAAAGTCCACTTCAGGTGGAAAATAATGACAGAGGAGGAACCTGGAGAAAGTAGAGTAGGGACCCTAGGCTACTGAAAAACAAAGAATTTACTCACATAGAATAAAATCAGCTATAATCAAGGAATGCTCATCTGCCAGGGTAGTTTATGATGCCTACTCCTCCAGATTTGATCATAGCTTTGTGTTAGTACTGCAGGTCTAACCCATTTTTCCTTTTCTTAATGGGAATGCTTTTGTTGTTCCAGCATCACTGTATTGGTTATTTACTGGGAGAGAGAGTTAGTGGTTGTATTAATTTTCTATTGCTCCTGTAATAAATCACCACAAATTTAGTGGTTTAAAACAACATAAATTTATTATTTTATAATTTTGTAGATCATACGTTGGACATAGGTCTTACTGGGCTAAAATCAAAGTGTTGGCAGGGCTACATCTCTTCTGGAGATTCTAGGGCAGAAATCATTGTCTTGCCTTTTCCAGCTTCTAAAACTACCCTCATTCCGTGGCTCCTGGCCTTCACATTTCATTGCTCTGACCTCTTTCCATCATTACATTTCTGTCTTTGACAGTGTCTCATTTTAGGCCTTTCTCTTCCACTTTTATGGACAGTTCTGATTACATTTCCCCACTCAAATAACACAGGATAATCTCCTTATCATCTAGTCTCCTGTTGTCTCATCCAGGGCTTCGAACCATTCAAAATGGTTTAGTCGTGGTTGGACAGAAACGAGGGTAGCACACATGTTGCATAGTAACCAAATCTCTTGTGAGATGGATTTTGAACACCATAGGAAACAGGCAGCACTTTCCCAGTCAAAGATGGTAACTGACACACAAAGTGGCACAGTCACCTGCCATATTTAAGTGGTGTACTGCTGCCTGTTTCCTACTCAGCTCAAAAACCATTTCACAAGAGATGTGGTTGTGCCACATAACATGGATGAACTTGGAGGACATTATGCTGAGTGAAATAAGTCAGTATCACAGAAGGACAAATATTGTATTAGTTCATTATTGTAAAAAGTCAAGGAAAGGTTTATATAGGAAGGAAACTTTCTTTCTTGGTTACCAGGGGTGGGAAGCAGGGGGAAGAACACTGGGAGAGGGGGAAGCATTGACAAGAGATGTGGTTGTTATGCAACATATATACTACCCTTCTTTCCCTCTGCCATGAGTAAATCATTTCAAACTGGCTTGAAGCCCTGATCTCATGTCATTTGATCTCATCTCATTTTATCCTATCTTTTCTTACATTAAAGTCATCTGATTAGCAAACTTTAATTCTCCGTTGTCTTGTAACCTAATATGGTCACCAACTCAGGGGATTAGGATTTAGACATCTGTTGTAAGTGGGGCTTTATCACAGTGGTAAACTTGTCCTTTTAGTTCATAGACTTCCAGATGAAGAGGAGCCATATACAGACTTGACAGTAGTTACTGAATATCTCTTGGAGAAGCTGGACTTCAAATTAGAGGCTATGAATGGGAAAGCCTTTGATTTTTGTCCTTTGGGTTATTCTCTGAGTAGGATATTTGATGACTAGAAGAGTGGGCTGTGGCAGAGTCTGGTGAGCTGCCCATGAAACCCAATTCTTCTTGGGTGCTCAGATAGAATACATTTCACAAATTCCCTTGCAATTAGCCTGTAAATTAGTTGCCACCAAGTCAATTCTGAGTCATGACTACCCCATGCATGTCAGAGTAGAACTGTGTTTGTTGGGTTTTCAGTGACTGATTTTTCGGAACCAAATTGCCCAGACTTTCTTATGAGGCACCTCTTGGATTAACAACCAAGTGTGTTAACTGTTTGAATCCCCTGACAATTAAATATGTCTATGTGACTGAATTCTTAAAAATGGAATGTCCGTGGAAATCTGGTATACTTCTTCCGATTCTAGCCCTCAAGAAATTCCACTCATCATCCTGCACACACTTTTTTTTTTCCCCTCTGACTTGAGGCAAATGAGCACAGTGACATGGGAATCTTTTTTTTTTTTTTT
>NW_006922318.1:144913-148205 GCF_000298275.1 Orycteropus afer afer | reverse complement strand
AGAATTGCACTCAACCACTATTATTGAACATTGAATAGCTTTGGAAATTAGCTTCTGCTTTAGACTTGGTAATGTTTCTTTTTTTTTTTTTTTTTAAATTCTTTCATGGCAGAGCCACAAAATAGAAAAAGCACAGGCCAGTGTCACTCAAAGAAGAGCCCTTTACAGATTTGGAATGCCTATTTTGAACTTCATTAAGAATGAAAAATAATCTTTTGTAAGGTTAAGTTTCCAAGTTTATTTGTTACAGATACTAGTGATATCAAGATTTGTGTACTTAAAAAATAACATTAAATGAATATTTATAATGACAATTTTATAAGACTAAAAATAAGGACTATAATTTATAGTGGAAGCACTTGTTTTTAAGCACTTACTTTTGGAACCAATGTCCTCTTTTTAACTTAATTACCTCAGCTGTAAAATGTGTACTTGCCTCATTTGGGTCATGGAATTTTGAGATAAAAAAGAAATGTGAAACATTTAGCCTGATGCTAGTGAAGGAAATGATTAAGCACTCAGCTGCTAACCAAAAGGTCAGCAGTTCAAACCCACCCAGAAGCTCTGTGAGAGAAAGATCTGGTGATCTGCTTCTGTAAAGATTACAGTGAAGAAGATGCTGTCAAATTCTACTCTGTCACATAGGATCACTATCAGTTGAAATTGACTTGACAACGCCTAACAAAAACAACAACAATGGTTCATAAGGGAACCATTCATAAAGGTCTATTGCTATTAAAATCATAAATATTGCACAAAATGTTAAATTGGTTATATATACCAATTATTCATACCCACCATCAATTACTCATCTGCAAGTTCACGTTAAAGCTGAAGAAAATTAAAAACAAGTCCACAAGAACAAAAATATAACCTTGAGTATATATCCCACCTGAATTTAGAGTTGATCTCTCAAGAATAGATTTGACACACAGAACACTAATCACAAGACCAGAGTAGTTATGGGATGATATCAAGGACATCATACATAAAGAAAAAAAAAGGTCATTAAAAAGTCAAGAAAGAAAGAAAAGACTCAAGTGGATGTCAGAAAAGATTTTGAAGTTTTGTCTTGAGCATGTGATTGCTATTTGGTGCCGTCAAGTCGGTTCCAAGTCACAGTGACCCTACGTACTGCAGAATGAAACACTGCCTGGTCCTGTGCCATCCTCACAATCTTTGCTTCACTTGAACCAATTGTTGCAGCCACTGTATCAATACATCTCATTAGAGGTCTTCCCCTTTTTCACTGACCCTCTGCTTTACCAAGCATAACATCCTTGTTCAGGGACTGGTCCCTTCTGAAAACATGACCAAAGTACATGAAACAAAGTGAATATACAGTAGCTAAATTGGATGGAAGAAATGATGAAGTAAAAGAGCTAAACAGAAAATTTCAAAGGGCAGCTCAAGAAGACAAAGTAAGGTATTATACTGAAATGTGCAATGATCTAGAGTTAGAAAAACAAAAGGAAAGAACACGCTCAGCATTTTTCAAGCTGAAAGACTTGAAGAAAAAAATTAAGCCTCAAGTTTCAATACTCAGGTATTCTATGGGCAAAAGAATTCTCATGGTACATGAGGAAACTGTACATAGACCAAGAGGCTGTCATTTGAACACAACAAAGGGAAACTGTATGATTCCAAATCAGAAAAGTGTGTGTCAGTGCTGTATCCTTTTCCCATACTTATTCAATCCATACAATGAGCAAATAATCTGAGAAGCTAGACTATTTGAAGAAGAATGTGGCATCAGGATTGGAGGAAGACTCATTAACAACCTGCAGTATGCAGATGACACACCCTCACTTGCTGAAAGTGAAGAAGACTTACAGCACTTACTGACAAAGACAAAAAACTATGGCCTTCAATATGGATTACACCTCAACATAAAGAAAATGAAAATCTTCAAAACTGGATCAATAAGCAACATCATGATAAAAGGAGGAAAGATAGAAGTTGTGAACAACAACAACAAAAAAAAACCCACTGCCATGGAGTCAGATCCAACTCATAGCAACCACTCCTTGGGTTTCCAAGGCAGTATCACTATGGAAATATATTGCCCAACCTTCCTTCCAAGGAGTGGCTGGTGGGTTTGAACCGCCAGCCTTCTGGTTAGCAGTCACATGCCTAAGGCTCCCGAAGGATTTCATTTTACTTAGCCCCAAAATCAACACCCATGGATGTAGCAGTCAAGAAATCAAACGACGTATTGCACTAGGCAAATCTGCTGCAAAAGACCTCTTTCAAGTGCTGAAGACCAAAGATGTCACTTTGAAGACTAAGGTGTGCCTGACCCAAGCAATGGTATTTTAAATCACCTCATATGCATGTGAAATCTTGATAACGGGTAAGGAAAATGGAAGAACTGAGGCCTTTGAATTATAGTGTTGGTGAAGAATACTGAATGTACCATGAACTGCCAGAAGAATGAATAAATCTGTCTCAGAAGTACAGACAGAAATCTCCTTAGAAGGGAAAATGGTGAGACTTCGTCTCACGTACTTTTGCACATGTTATCAAGAGAGACCAAGCTCTAGAGAAGACCATGATGCTTGGTAAAGTAGAGGGTCAGTGAAACAGAGGAAGAGCCCCATAAACATTGATGGAGTGGCTGCAACAATAGGTTGAAACATAGCAATGATTGTGAGGATGGCACACAGGACCGAGCAGTGTTTCATTCTGTTGTACAAAGGGTTGCTATGAGCTGGAACTGATTTGATGGTACTTAACAGAAACATAGACACCAAAAAAATTCATTTGATTTAATATAAATAATCACCTTATAAGAAAAATCATAGAGTAAAAACTCAAGTAGAATATGAAACACATGACAATATCCCTCCCTCTCCCGCCCTATGTCATTACCGTTCAGTTTACTCTTTTCATTGCATATTCCTTTAGCTACCATTTTAGGATTAAATATTAGTTCAGGCACATTGAATTGACAGATGAGTTATACCACTTCTTAGCATGTGTACCTCAGCTCATTGCTTCATCATGGAAACAGAGTCAATTATCAAATGGGTATTCACTGAATACCAACTAAGCTCTATTTTCTCTTGAAAATTTTAAAAAGTAATTTCCTGCTTCTTTCCTTTTCCTCTAGTACAAATGTTACTTTTTCTGAAGTTTTTTTTTCCCTGCATGCCATTATTTATGATGAGTATACAAGTCAAGTATATAAAATGTATTTAACTTTGAATATTCAGTACAACTTTTTGGGTTATGGAAAATAACATTTAAATTTAAGTATGGACATTGCCATTTTTCCACTGTAAATATTTCT
>NW_006922318.1:143325-144046 GCF_000298275.1 Orycteropus afer afer | reverse complement strand
TGAGTTTGGTTTGTTTTTGTTTTTAATGCTGAGGTGTAATCCATACTGCAGACTGTAGTCTTTGATCTTCATCAGTAAGTGCTTCAAGTCATCTTCACTGTCCACAAGCATGGTTGTCTGAATAAGTCTTTCTTCAATAAAATGCCACATTCTTCTTCATATAGTCCACCTACTTGAATTATTTGCTCAGCATACAGATCGAATAAATATGGTGAAAGGATACAACCACGATGCACTCCCTTCCTGATTTTAAACCATGCAGTATCCCCTTGTTCCATTCAAATGACAGTCTCCTTCCTAGTCTATGTACAGTTTCCTCATGAGCACAAATAAGTGTTCTGGAATTCCCAATACACAGGAATCAGATCATCTACCTCTGTGGCAAGAGGTGATAGAAAAATTTGATATCTTCTGCCAAAACAAAGCCAGGAGCTGACTGTGGAACAAACCAACAGTTGCTCATATGCAAGTGCAAGTTGAAGATGAAGATAATTTTAAAAAGTCCATGAGAGTTAAAACATGACCTTGATTATATCCCACCTGAATTTAGAGACCATGTGAAGAACAGATTTGACCCATTGAACACCAATGACAAAAATACAGACGAATTGCAGGATGACATCAAGAACATCATCCATGAAGAAAGTAAAAGGTCATTAAAAAGACAGCAAAGGAAGAAAATACCAAAATGGATGTCAGAAGAGACTCTGAAACATGCTCT
>NW_006922318.1:137235-142433 GCF_000298275.1 Orycteropus afer afer | reverse complement strand
GAAACAGTTCTATTTTTATCTTAAATATTTTAAGTTTTAGGAAAAAAATGAAACACAAATTTCAAGTTGTGATTAGGTAATGAATCTGTGGTTTAATTCGATCCTTGGTTTGTCATGTATTAAAATGTAATTTTATCATAGGCTTAGGAACAGTTCATTTAAAATATCCAGATGACAACAACTTCTTTTGGAAAACTTAAAGTTTCAAAGTGACTTCTACTATATGGGTCACTACTTAAAATACAAATTTTCTGATCAGCTATTTAAAATACAAACTTTTTTAGCACCATCTAGAGCAAATCAAGAAAATGGAATTTTTATTTTCCTTAGATTTTTAACCATCTCTATTCTAATTTTAGAGGTAAGCTAATCAATTTTATGTAAAATTTACACAGGTGTTTTTTCCCTGATATTCTTACACACATTTATAGAATTTTAATTAGGAATTCTCTTTCAAAAGCTATTTGTTGCAGATGAGAAATAACAGACTCAGCTAATTTTCAGGTCAGTCTAGAATTTTTATTGGGTGAGTCAAAGAATTATACAAATCATAGACATTATTGAAAGAAAAAAGAAGCATTCATTAAGCTGGTATACATTCATTGAGCTATTCATAAAATGTGTGACTAAAACTATTTTAATGAGTTTGAGAAGAAAGTGAAAGCTTAAGGTCAGTTCAACATGCATCTAACACTATAGATTTGGTTGAATCAGGTACATAAAGAGTAAAAGACAATTCCTATTCTCAAGTAACTTTTAATCTCATAGCATGAAATTTGATATATTTAAATTATAACTTAATAATGTAGAGGTTAGCATATGTCCTGGAAAAATAAATAGAGTATGAAGGGAATCCTAAAGAGGATATATAATGTCAATTATGTCTCAAGTAGGGAAGAGGTGTTTGAAACACGTCTGAATCAACAGAGGGTATTAAACATTTTTCATAAATAGTGGCTCGCTTTTTTTCAATCCTTTTGGGGAAACTATCTTGATGATTTGTGGGAATCCAATAATTTTAATGGATATTAGGTAACAAAGAATTATTAGAATCACTGCCTTGGAAGACATGGAATCTAATTAAAATTGCTTTTTGGAGTGATAAAATGCATATTGTTGGGTTTCATTTTTAATGTTAATATGGTAAAATGAAAAATAGAGGCTCGTATGTGCTTCCAATAACACAGAGCAGAGGACATATTAAAAGGTTAGGTTTAGATTTTGAATTCTATTTTATTACACTTCATCCAGGTACTTTGTACTGGAGACACTAATTTTCAATAGTGGTTATCTGGAACTCATCTGTAACATCTTTAACATATTCAAAATGCCCAAGTCTAGAGTGGTGTTAAGGTGGGATGTTGCAGGAAAAATAGAAAATGCCAATTCACAGCTATCCGTGACCAGTCTTGTATAAGAGGTTATCAAGAATATGAGAGTATAATTCTTCAAAAGCAAAGTTATTTTCCACTCTATCTGATAATTTCCTTTTTTTTTAAAGATCTGACTCAATTTGATGAGCTCTTTCTGTTAATTTTACTGAATTTTTTCACCAACTTGGCATAACTATTTTAACTCTAAGAAAATAATGTTTAAACGCTTGGTACTTGCAAATTTGTGTTGTGTAACAGTTGACTGACTAACCAGATGGCTTGGATTCTAGTGGGACAGATGAACTAAGTCCAAGAGAGGAATGTGTAAAAGGAAGAACATGAATAAAAATGAAAAAAGAAAGTGAGAGGGGAAAATAAAGAAAAGTTCGATTATAAGGATGAATACTAGGATATAAAAATAGGTCAAAGAATTCAAGTGTTGAGAACAAGCACAACTGACCCATCTGTTCAGCATGGCAGTTATTTGACTTTAAAATGCAAGTATTAATTGAACCCTGCTTTGAAGATCTTACTTAAAATAAGGGGTAGATATGAGGTAGATATTCCCCAATTGACTTCCAAAAACCAAACCAAACTCACTGCTGTCGACTCAGATCCAATTCATAGAGATCCCCCCCCCTTGGGTTTCCAGGGCAGTATCACTAAGGAAGTAGATTGCCCGACTTGCCTTCCAAGGAGTGGCTGGTAGGTTTGAACCACCAGTCTTCTGGTTAGCAGTCAAATGCCTTAGGCACTAGTGCTTTTAAAAGAACTGGAAGATTTCTTTTCAAAGGTATAATACAGAAACTACTAACTCCACAGAGCACCTATAAGAAATCCAGTAGAAAGTTTGGTTAATATACTCATTTATGCCTTTCGGATGTGGGTGTTATGGTTATTGTAAATTCAAGTCTTTAAATCATTGGACCAAGTATTTCTCTTTATGCTGAGGGAATCTCAACTAAAGATTGAGGTCATTTATTATATGAACTACTTTGACTATAACCATAACCAAAGGACCACTGGTATGATTAGTGGCGGGGCCTCTAATGAGAGTTCACATTTCTCACTTGATATGTCAGACATAAAGGAAAAAGCTGCCCAATAAATCAGCTTCCATGTTGCTGATATGTAAGAAGAAAACATATGTTAAAGATTAAATTGAGTCTCTCCAAACTATGTGTTGGAATCTTAACTCTTATAGTTGGGGGTGTAATATAATCACCTTCCATAATGCACTCAGTTGCAGTAGTATTAGTGTAGGGTGAATCCTAAGTCTAGTCGTTTCTAAGTTATTTAAAGAGCAGCATAAACACAGAGACAAGCTTGAAGACACTGGAGTGGAGGGGAGCACAGATGCATGCTATCTGATGACCATAGAGGAAGATACATCTACAAAGATTGCTGGCTACTAAAAGTTGAAATGGTGGTGGTGGTGGTGGTGGTGAAATAGACAAAGAAATACTTTCCCCCAGGAATGCTCCCTGAACTCAAACTTCTAGCCTCCTGAAATGTGAAAAAAACAAATTCTTCTTCTGTAAAGGCAGCCAGGTATGATATTTCTGTTATGGTAATGCTAGGAAACTAAGTCTGTCTACATGGAAGTGGCTTGGGACCAGAGAAGCAAAGAATCAAGGCCAAGATCTCCACAAAGTTAAGGAAGAAATTAAACTTCACATTATATTTGAATCAGAACTTCAGAGGCAGCTATAACTGATATAATTCTTGCAGCAGTAGAAGGAGGGTCAGACTTAGTAGAATGCGATGCACTCTGTTCAACAGAAAAGTCACCCAGTATTTGTATGGCGAAATTAATTACATGAGATTAACATACTGCCTAAGGCATTTGACTGCTAACCAGAAGGCTAGTGGTTCAAACCCACCAGCCACTCCTGGGAAAGAAGACTGAGCAATCTACTTCCATAGAGATACCACCTTGGAAACCCAAGGAGGGGTCGCTATGAATTGGCACTGACTGGACGCAGTGAGTTAGAGTTTTTAACTTATTATTATTACTATTACTATTATCCTAAAGGAGCTCTGGTGGCATAGTGCCTAAGGCATTTGACTACTGACCAGAAGCCCAGCAGTTCAAACCCACTAGCCACTCCTCAGAAGGAAGGTTGGGCAATCTACTTCTGTAGTGACACCACCTTGGAAACCCAAGGAGGGGCGCTATGAGTCGGATCTGACTCTGCTGCAGTGAGTTTGGTTGGCTATGATCCTAAGGAGTTAAATCATTACAAGCCTTGTGGTTAAAAGGTTACAAATTACTTTTCTTGGAAACTTTTATTTTAATAAAATTAATCATAGGAAGAGAGGAATTGTAAGCAGGATAACAATGAACACAGTGTGTATTTAGAGCTGTATCTTAAGACTTGGCTCCAAGAGGATAGTGCGAATAGTGCCCTTGGTCTATCATTACTGGAATATAAACATTATACAACTTTGTCTTCCTTATCATGCTGAAAAGGAGAGTTTCAGTATAGCATTTAAAATTTTTCAAGTACTTAGGTACATCAGATCATTTCTTTTTTTCAAGTCAAATACAATATTACCTTAAAAATTGTATAAAGACAGTTGGTCAAAGTTTATAGCCTGTAATTTCCAGTAGCACAATGGACTACTGCTTTGTGTCTAGATTATTGAAATGGATTTGAAAGGATAAAAATCTTGGCTCTTCTAGGAAATATATAGATATGGAAAGAATTAAAATTTTGTGTTCTGTTAAAAGAAATATTTAAAATTTCTTGTATCTTTTTAATACCACTTAATTCTTACTAGTATTTAGAAAAAGTTTTAAAACTTTTTGACTATGTAAACAAGCTTTTTACTCATGGTTTAAATACTTTATGCATATCCATTTATATCAATATTTAAAATCAAATAATGTAGCAGGCCTTATTCTGAAAATCTTTTCTCACCTTTATTGTTTATCCTTACCCCATATTCCACTCCCAACATATATTTTATTGCTGTATTTTCCAAAACTTTAAAAGAGTATGCCTGTAATTCCATATCTTCCTTGATTGACTATAGAGAAAAAAAACAAAAAACTATCACCTTCTCAATAAGATACTTAATGTTTTAAATCATTCTGCTATTTAGACTGACGTCTCCAAATAGTTGATGATCGTAATTAGTTCTGATAGTAAATTGTGCTAGTATGCACTCATTAGAACAATCAAGCATACGAGATCAAAGTGACAGTATTTGCCCAGGGATAGAGCCGCAGGAATCCAGGTGAAGAGAGGGAAACCCAGGCACGCCCAAAGCATCAGGGCACAAGAGTGGGAGAAAGGGGAGGAAAAGGCCCAGGAACTGGGAAAGAGGAAAAGTCAGCCACAGGGACCCAGGTAAGGGTGGTACGAAAGGTTTCCAACAGGGAGACAAACTTGTCTGTCAGTTTGTCCTACCGTGGTGACATGTTGATGTGAGTTTTGAGGCTGAGCCACTGGTGTTTCAACCCAGTGGGATGCACATGGTGCACAGGTATCAGCCCAACCTGCAGACTGAGACAGACTAGGAAGAAGGAGGAGGCCATCCACTTCTCAGGGAAAACCTTATGAATGGCAAAGAAACACTGTCTGATACATTACCACGCAACTTTATGAATAGTCCACTTAGGTTAGAAGGCTCTCAAAATAAGAGAGCTGCATCATCAGAGTAAACCCAGCCTTACTCATATGGATAAGGTAAAGCTTTCGAGACCTCCATTTGCTGATGTGGCACCACTCAAATTGAAGAGAAATAGCTGCAGACATCCATTAATCATAGGAACATGGAATGTACGATGTATGAATCTAGGAAAATTGGAAGTTGTCA
>NW_006922318.1:132034-135100 GCF_000298275.1 Orycteropus afer afer | reverse complement strand
AAGATGTTTGCTTGTGTTTTATTGACTATGCAAAGGCATTTGATTGTGTGGATCATGACAAATTATGGATAACATTGAGAAGAATGGGAATTCCCGAACACTTAATTGTACTCATGAGGAACCTGTACCTTGACCAGGAGGCTGTCATTCAAACGAAACAAGGGGACACTACATGGTATAGCAGGGATCATGGAGCTGGCGCAGGATCGGGCAGTGTTTCATTCTGCTGTGCATGGGGTCGCTATGAGTCGGAAATGACTCCTTGGCATCTAACAACAACAACAGAGCTAGGAAGGTGGGAGGGGATGGGAAGGAAGGACAAAGGAAAGGGGTGAGTGGGAAGAAGTGGAAAGAACACTATTACAGTGCGGGGATTGCAATAAATGTCTCAAAACAGAATGTGTATGGATTGTTGAATGGACAACAAATTTGCTCTTTGAACTTCCATCCATTATGCCAACATCAACTATCTAAGAGGAAAATATAGACTAATATCTGGTATGATGTCATTCCTTAATGAATATTAACAAAATAAATCAGCAATGTATAAAAAGGTAAATTCATTATGATCTCTGAGGTTTATCTAAGGAATGCAAAGGTGGCTTAATATTGGACAATCAATCAATATAATTCACCATATTAACAGAATGAAAAAGAAAATGTTTACAATTATATTGGTGGTTGTTGTTGTTGTTATGTGCCGTTGAGTCAGACCCAACTCATAGTGACCCCTTCTTGGGTTTCCGAGGCAGTATCACTAGGGAAGTAGATTGCCCAACCTTCCTTCCAAGGAGTGGCTGGTGGGTTTTGAAGCCGTCAGCCTTCTGGTTAGCAGTCAAGTGCCTTAGGCACTACACAGAGCTCCTGATTATATTGGTAGGTGCAGAAAAAGCATTAAACAATTCAACCTCCATTCATGATAGAAACTTTCAACAAACTCTTTAAATCTGATGAATGATATCTATAAAAAAGTGAAATTAACATCTTACTCAAAACCAAAAAAGCCCACTGCCATCGAGTCGATTCTGACTCATAGCGACCCCCATTGGGTGGTAAATCTTTACAGAAGTAGATTGCCCCATCTTCCTTCCACAGAGCGGCTGGTAGCTTTAAACCTCCAACCTCCTGGTTAGCAGTCAAATGCCTTAGGCACTGTGCTACTAGGGCTAACATCTTTCTTACTTACTGGTGATATATTTATTGTTCTTCCTTTAAACTTTGGAACATGGCAAGGGTGTCTTCTCTATTACTGCTATTCCACACTGAATGGAAGGTTCTTGCAAGGGAAAAATGTAGCAAGAAAAATGAATTAAAGAAACTTGGAATAGAAAGGAAGAAGTAAAATTGCCTCGATTTATATACAATATAACAATATAAATAGAACATTCCTAGCAGTCTACAATCAATGAAACAACTACTGAAGCAACTAATCACATTAAGCAAAGGCACAGGACCCAAACGTTAACTGTAGAATCATCCTTACCATTTTAATGGTTCTTTCATTAACATGTTAAATAAGTAGTCACCTTATATTTCTTTGAACATCATGCTTTTAATTTTTTAAGATTATACTTCAACAGTTTTAGAAGTTCCACTAAGAGCTAATGGACAATTAAACTGGTTTCCCTGAAAAGTACCCTACATGGATTCTTTAAGCACAGATACAACTTTACCAGTAATCTCAATGATAAAACTATTTTATCCTCACTGACTCCCTGTTTGGGGAGCCCTGGTGGCGTAGTGCCTGAGGCACTTCACTGCTAACCAGAAGGCTGAAGGTTCAAACCCACCAGCCACTCCTTGGAAGAAAGGTTGGGCAATCTACTTCCGGAGTGATACTGCCTTGGAAACCCAAGGAGGGGTTTTCGAGTCTGACTTGATGGCACATAACAACAACAAGAACGACTCCCTGTTTATCTTCTGTATTTAATACGTATTTCTGGATTTTGAAAGAATTGGTTCTTTATCTAGTTTTCAAATGGTTGATAAGTTACTCCCTATTGGTGGAAGAAAAAATGGCAATTTTGTTTTATTTTCTACCCATTTGATAAACTGTGAAAGGTAGAGGAGAGGATCTATTTTCTTTTGGGAGAGGAAAAACAGAGAAGTATATTTGTTGTTTTTTGTGTTTGTTTGTTTTGTTCTCTGTACAAGAATATATCCCATTTCAATTGAGAAAAAATACACTTATTTAAAATAAAATAAGAAAGGATGTGTTTGTTGTACTGCGGTTACTGTGATTTGTCACTGAATAGTTGCTAGATCTTTCTGTGTCTATGTTTATGTCCCATTTTGTAATTGTGAAATATTTACATATTCGACTTGTGCCAATCACAAAATCAATCCGCAGCAAGTTGAGAACTAAATGTTTTAGGACTGAATAGTTGCAAACAAAACAATATACAATGCCAACTGATGGAGAATACAGTAGCATTCCCTGTTATAAGTTTCACTATTAGCTTCAAACCCTAAAAATATATTCTGGCTACAGAACCTCATTTGTTTACCATCTAGAAATTTTTAACACAAATTCTCAAATGGTTCACTGTGATGTTGACACTCGGTCTTCTTTCAAATCAATAATTACATCATTAGAAGAAAAATTATTCCATAAAGTAGGATCTATATTCCTGTTACTTACAGGGTCTACAGATGTAACAATTTCAAAATTTAAAATACCTTCACTTTCTACACCATCATTAATTATTATTATTTTTTACTACAGCAAGGAATGGTTGCAGAATTTGGAACAAATTCTATTATATTCCTATTGCTATTAGTAATTTCCACACCAGTGGTACTAAGACAATGTTTTGCACCTATTAAACTCAACTGTTCAACAGAAGAAATCTCTTCTGATTCACTACGTTTTAAAAAGTAAGTTAATTTTGGAATTATTTTTAAGTACTCACCGATCTTTTTCGTCTTCTGCTAGTTTTCACTTCTGTACTCTACTTGGTTGTTGCCATGTCATTTTACCTGGATGTAAAATGATGTCACTTTTAAAGTTTGGTCCTACAGTAGCAAATAAATATGAATAATTGAAAATAAATAAAATTAATAAAA
>NW_006922318.1:125496-131719 GCF_000298275.1 Orycteropus afer afer | reverse complement strand
AATTTAAGGATATGCTCAATGTGAAAACATGATTTGATTCACTTTGGGCAGGACAGGACTAGATACGTCACGAGACACGTTGATTATAGTACTGCTGGTGCATTTTTATGTGGTCGATGAGACAGAACTGAATGTCAAGTTATACCCAATCAGTCCAAAATGAAAAGGAAAATATAGTCGTTATCGTATACAGAACTTATAGAATGTACATTTTATTTCTTTGTGCAATTGTGCATCTCTCATATTTGGAGATGCGTACATAACTGATGTAACAATAGCACCACTTCGTGATGAGCAAGTTTGTTTTGTGAGGCAGCCATACCAATGGATTTCTTAGAAGAAAGCCAGTCTGAAGGGAAATGGAAAATAAAATACATTGAGTCAGCTCCAACTCATAGTGATCCTATGTACAACAAAACAAAACACTGCCTGGTCCTGCGTCAGCCTCACAATCTTTCTGTGGTAGTTTGATTTATTCTACTGATACTTTTCTCAGTTCTGCCATCTTAATTTTCATCTCATCCTGCTGTCTTGCAGCCTCTTCTATGAGTCCTTGCATTTCTTCCCTGGGTCTTCAGTAAGAAAGTTGAATGCTTCATTACCTTTTCTTAAAAATCCCTTACAAAATATTTGGGCACACGTTCTGTTCCCAGTGGATATACTTCATGTGTTTCATGGTGATATTCTTATCTTCATATTTGATAGTGTCATTATATAACAACTATGGTAGTTGACAATTAATGATGACTTTTTGAACAAGTGGGGTTTTCTTGAATGAACTTTTTTCAACAGAAGAGCTTCCTGTACTAGGAAGGCCAAGATACAGATGGTCCATGATATTTGGGTCTCACAACAGAAAGCCTCTCTTATTTTCAGATCCCACCATGACTTCTCTGTATTACGCATTGATTCCTATTGCATCTATTACTCTAAAGCAAACTGAATTGATTTATTGTGGACGTGCGTGTGTGTGTGTGTGTGTGTGTGTGTGTGTAGTTATGCTGTCACCCAACTCATACATAGACAACACTCATTACCGTTGTATTCTGCTCCCCCAAAATACATATTTCCATACATGGTTTTGGTTTTCCGGGTAAGAAATATTGCTTTAGCCCTCAGGAAGTATAGTTTGGTTTGCTCTTGTTAAGATGTATTGCATGTGGGTTCTTATTATTGAGACTCTACTCTTGGCTTCTCCCCTTTTTCCTCTTCCATGACTTGTACTTTTAGCATCCTACACAAATATCTTGATGTTTGATGCTAGTTTTGTAGAAAATGAAGTCTGTATTTTTTTGTTTTCTATTTCTCAATCCTGGATTGTTTCCAGGATGCAAGTAAGATGTTCTCTTAACCAATCATATGTATATCAGAAAACAATGCTTCTTGTGTGCTATTCTCTATATTATTATTTCTATTTTTCACAGATTTTAATTATTCAATAGTAATATTTTTAAAGAAGCCTTTTTTTAAAATTGTGATTTAGGTGAAAGTTTACAGAGCAAATTCATTTTCCTTACAGCATTTCATACACACTGTGTTTCATAACATTGCTTGCAATCCCCATAATGTAACAGCTCTCTTCCCACTTCCTCCCCATAGTTACCTTTTCCCTGTGTCCTTCTTTTTCATGCATTCCTGCCTCCTGAGCTATCTCCCTGTGCAAATACTGCCCTTCTGTTCTCCCATGATTGATCATTTTTAGGAGTGTACCCACCTGATGTAAATGGTCACTGTATATGCCTGTCTATTGTTTGGCTGGAAGTCACGGGATTTCAATTCTAGGCCAAGATGGTAACTAGTGGCCATAGTCTCAGGGGTTTCACCATTCTCTATCAGACCAGTAAGCCTGGTCTTTTTTATGATTTTGACTTTTGTTCCACATTGTTCTCTCAATCTATCCGGGAACTCCAGCACTTATCCCTTTCTGAGTGGTTGACAGTGGTAGCTGGGCACCATCTATTCTTCTGGTCTCATGGTCATATAGGCTGAGGTTTGCATGGCCCACTAATCTCTTGGACTAATTGCTTCCAAGTGTCTTTGGTTTTGTTCATTCTTTGTTTCAGATGAGGAGAGACTACATGTTGCAACTATATAGTCACTTGCAAGCTTTTAAGACCCCAATCACTACTCACCAAAGTAGGACATAAAACAATGTTTTTGTGTAGTATGCTATGCCAATTGAGCTTGGTGTCCCCCATGACCATGGTCCCAAGCCCACAGGTCCAACAACAATTCAATCCCTTGAGTTGTTGCTTGTGGCTAAGAAGTTATCATAACGTTGCTCCCTGTTAATTCTCTTTATATGAACATTCGTAATAGCACATACAAATACGTATGCAGAAATATCATCTGCCAACCTTACATATGGTCACAGGTATATTCCCTTTTGCCGAGACATACCTGATAATTCAGCCTGTCTACCTATGTATCTACCTAAAAATTAATGTTTGTTATTACTGATAATGCAATATTGTATATGAAAAAGTGTTTATCTTGGTTGTCTGGACCTCTTGTGCACCTCTCTAGGTCTTCCTTTTCTAAAAATGGATTTTTTTTTATAAAGAAATAATTATAATCCAGTTGAAATGTTTAGTTTGATTCTTCTCATCCAAGAAAAGAGGAAAATAATACTTGATGGTTGACCATTGTATTACTCAAGATAGGACAGGCTATCCTGCCATGTTCAAATAACCCTAAGACTTCAGTGAACAAACAACAAAAGTTTACTCTGACTCACATTTTATGCTCTAAACAGTCCTAAATAGTGATTCAAGGAACCAGGCTGATGGATGGCTGATGTTAACTACTAGCTGCACCAAAGACTATACCAGTCATTGTTACCACAGAAGGGGAAAAGTGAGCAAAAGGTTTGCATGTGATGTTTGACCAGACTTGGAAGTGACTTATATCACTTCTGCCTGCATTCCTTTGCCCAGAACAAAATAATATGGCATACTGAGAAATGTGGCCCTCCTATTTGTTTGGGAAAAGGGAAAATGAGCATGGATTTTAAGAGTACATAATATTTTCTCTGACATAGCAGTCATAAAGGTAGAATCATACCTATTTCATCACAGTCAGTCTTCATAACAACAACATGAGATCATCATTGTGACCCATGGATGAGAAAACTGAGACTGAAAGAAGTAGTTTAACTCACCTGAAGTCAAACGGAAAATAAATGGAAATATTAGATTCATTATCAAATACACACACACACACACACATACCCATACACTAGATGTGTGAGTGTGTCTGTGTGTAGTTTATAAATATATACTATATATTTTTTAAGACAGTTGCTTTCAAGTCAATTGCAACTCATGGTGACTCTGTGTGTCCAAGTAGAACTGTGCTTCATAAGGTTTTCAATGGCTGATTTTGGGGGAGTAGATTGCCAGATCTTTCTTCTGAGGGCCTTTGGGCAGACTCAAACCACCAACCTTTCTGTTAGCAGGTGAATGTTTTTGCACCTCTCAGGGACTAAGGCACTTGACTGCTAACCAGAAGGCTGGCAGTTAAAAACCACCAGCCACTCCTTGGAAGGAAGGTTGGGCAATCTACTCCCATAGTGATACCATCTTGGAAACCCAAGGAAGGGTCGCTATGAGTTGGGTCCAGCTCAATGGTACATAGAAACAACAGTAACACATTGTTTTTAGGTGCTATTCAACGCATTTCCAACTCACAGGGAAGCTATGTACAAGGGAACAAAACACTGCCCAGTCTTGTGCCATCCTCAAAATCGTTGCTATGTTTGAACCCTTTGTTGCAATCCACCTCATTGAGGGTCTTCCTGTTTGTCACTGAGGTTGGGCAGTCTACTTCCGTAGTGATACTGCCTCGGCAACCCAAGGAGGGGTCGCTATGAGTTGGGTCTGACTCGATGGCACATAACTACAACAACAACTACTTTAACAAGTTTCAAGATATCCTTCTCCAGAGGCTGGTCCCTCCCGATTATACAAGAGCTCCAGTCACACAATGTTTAAGAGATTTGGCGGCTAACCAAAATGTCCCGCTTGCTGGAGGAAGTTGCAGCGGTCTGCTCTGTAAAGATCTACAGCTTTGGAAACCCTACGGGGCAGTTCTACTCTGTCCTATAGAGCTGCTAATAGTTGGAATCAACTCAATGGTAGTGGGTTTTATGTATATAAATATATATTGAAACACGGCATTAGACCCTCCTTTGACCATATTAACTTGTATAAAAACCATGGTGTTTAGAGAAATCTATAGAACGATACATATATACTTTTACCCTAAAATAGAACCCACAGATCTGTTTTAGGGTTTGGAAAGATGTCAATCTCTGATTAGTATTGTTATCCCACAAATTCTCAGTAACATGAGGATGTGTAAATTTTAGTTATTCTTACCTGTTCTTTTCATTTGGGGATTAAAAATATGTATGTCTTGGAACATTGATAGCCTTCAGCAGGAACAAATTCTTTCCATTACCAAAGTTTGTACAAAGCAGTTTAAATGCCTATTTCTTGCACTTTTTGGAATTTAAACTCTCCATTTTGTATTGAGTATTTTAGATGTCACAGATGTCCATTTAACTGCCTGAGCTATTTAGAGAATAATTAGTAATTACATACTATTCCCTTTGACAGTAATAAAGCTTACAAGGCAGTAAAGAAAGAAATGAGTAGCTGAAGAAATTTGTGTTTTAACAAATACACTTAAAAGGAGTAGAAGAGAGTAACTAACATCCATCAGTAGAGCCTGTTTGGCATTTCAGAATCAGATACCCCAAACCAAACAGTGGAATTGATGTAAACAGCCATTACTTTTGCCTCACTTAGAGAAATTGTTTAACATCAATTTTATAACTTGAACACTGCCTTCACAGCTCAGAAATATCATTCTAAATGATGTTTTTCCTTAGCTTTCTGAGTGGGTCCTTGCCATTACCTATGCAGCCTTCTTTTCTAGAATGCATGGCAAAGAGGCAATTTGAAGAGTATCCACTTAATATTACTTTATAGTCTCTTTTGTCTTACCTACTTTGGTCATGTTGTCAGAAGGATACCATGGTTGGTAAAGTGGAGGGTGAGTGAAAAAGGGGAAGGCCCTCAACAAGATGGATTGACAAAGTGGCTGCAACGATGGGCTCAGGTATAGCAGGGATTGTGAGGCTGGCACAGAACTGGGCAGTGTTTCGTTCTGCTGTACATAAGGTCGCTATGAGTCGGAGATGACTTGACGGCAACTAATAACAACAACTAGTCCCTTTCACTTCTTGCATTCTATGGATCTCGATTGTTTTGAAAGTTTATAGGTATCCATTTGCTCCACATATTGTTTTTTGGCTTGAAATGATACTGTTGTGTACTGATTAATTCGATACTCTGGTTAACTGAATTAACGTAAATCAACTATAGGAATAACCAGTTTTCCAAGAGAATATAATTCAATGCAATTAATGTCAACTATAATTGAATATGTTATGTTATTAATTGATTGATTCACTTGTTTTCATACATTCATGTCTGAAGCTATCCTGACAACTGGGTATAATATATTATCACAGTAGGTCTTCATAACAACATGACATACTGACTGTGATTCATGGATGAGGAAACTGAGCCTGAGTGAAGTAATTAAATTCAGTTCAAGTCAAACAGCAAGGATATGGAAAAACTGAGGTCATTACTTAATACACATACACACACACATACCCACACCAGATGTGTGAGTGGACATGAGGATTAATGTTATTTAATATCCTTTGATTATTCAATTTAAGTATCAGTGTCTGGAGGATTATTAGGACCACTGTCAATTTTTTTTTCAAATTATTTAATGAAATTCCAACGGTGGTATTTCTATTATTTTCACAATATGCTAACAACCGAACCAGAAAATCAAAACCACTACCAATTCTAACTCATGTTGTTGTTGTTCTTATGTGCCGTCGAGTCGGCCTGGACTCATAGTGACCCCTCCTTGGGTTTCTCAGGCGGTATCACTACAGAAGTAGGTTGCCCAACCTTCCTTCTGAGGAGTGGCTGGTGGGTTTGAACCACCAGCTTTCTGGTTAGCAGTCAAGTGGCTTAGGCACAATGCTACCAATTGTTGTTGTTGTTGTTGTTATGTGGTATCGAGTCGGACCCGACTCATAGCTACCCCTCCTTGGGTTTCTGAGGCAGTATCACTACGGAAGTAGATTGCCCCATCTTCCTTCCGAGGAGTGGCTGGTGGGTTTGAACCGCCA
>NW_006922318.1:122131-125196 GCF_000298275.1 Orycteropus afer afer | reverse complement strand
TTGGCTTGATTCCAACTCATAGTGACTCCAAAGGGCATAGTAGAACTGCCCTATAGGGTTTCCAACACTGTAAATCTTTATGGAAACAGACTGGCACATCTTTCACCTAAGGAACAGCTGATGGGTTTAAACCCCTCTGACTTATGCTTAACTGATGAGCACTTTAACCTTTGTACCACCAGGCGTCCTTCACTACAAAATAGAGATCAGACATCACCTTTACATGTACTACCTTAGCTTTTTAACATTTTTTTTACTTTCAGGTTAAATGATCAGATAATAATGTTTGACTCAAACAGAGGTAAGTATAATAACTTTAATCTACATAAATGAAATTCGGGCTGTATATTTGGGATGGTCTATTTTAAATGATAAGGTATATAATTCAAACACATCAGAAACAATAATTTTATTTTATAAAGAATATTCAGTATGTCATTTTAAGAGTTTGCTGAATTGAGTTCAGGAATTTACTTATTCTTGATTTGCTGCAAATAATTAAAAAAACTAATACATATAAGAACTTATGCTAGTCAAAATGCAATTCAAAACATAAATAACTCAAATGCAAAACTTTCAAACTCAGAAGATAAATTAGAAAAAATATAGGTGATCTTGAATTTAATGATGACTTTTCAGATACAACATCAAAAGCACAATATATGAAAGAAAAAATGATTAATTGGACTTCATTAAAATTAATAACTTCTGCTCTGAGAAAGACACTGTTAAGGAAATGAAAAGACAAGTCACACACTGGGAGAAAATATTTACAGAATACATATGTGTCAAAGGACTTGTATCCAAAAATATAAAAAACCAAAAGGAAAAAAAAAAACTCAATGCCTTCCAATCGATTCTGACTCATAGTGACCCACTTTGGGTTTCCAAGGTGGTAAATCTTCACAGAAGTAGATTGCCCAGTCTAAAGAAGTCTTAAAACTCAAAATAATAAGAAAACAACAATAGCACAAAAAAAGGGGGGGAGAGATCTGAACAAACACTTCACCAAAGAAGATATATATAAATGACAAATAAACTTACGGAAAGTTGCTGTAGACCATGTGCCATTAGGGAGTTGCAAATGAAACCAACAGTAACATACCATTACATACATATTTTTTAAAACCACTGATGTTGAGTTGTCCTTGACTCATGGCACCTCAACGTGTGTCAGAGTAGAACTGTGCTCCATAGAGTTTTCAATGGCTGAATTTTTTGGAAGCAGATGACAAGACCTTTCTTCCAAGGCGTGTCAGGATGCACTCAGACCTCCGAGCGCATTAATCATCTGCACCATCCAGAGATTCCACACACTTATTTTAAAATTTATAAAAAGAAAATTGCTGTGAATTCAATTTTGACTCCTTGTGTGTGACCCTATAGGACAGGGTAGAACTGCCTCCATTGGATTTCCAAGGCTATAAATCTTTATGAAAGGAGACTCCCACATTTCTTTCCCATGTAGCGGTTGGTGGGTTTCAACCACTGACCTTTCAGTTAGCAGATGAGTACTCTAACCACTGCACCACCAGGTCTCCTTACACATATATTAAATTGGTGAAAACAAACAAACAAAAAACTGACAATAGTAAGTGCTGGTAAAAAAATGTGGAGCAATGGGAAATTTTATTCATTACTGATTGTTGTTGCTGTTGTTATGTGCCGTCAAGTCAGCCCTGACTCATAGCGACCCCTCCTTGGGTTTCCGAGGCAGTATCACTACGGAAGTAGATTTCCCAACCTTCCTTCCGAGGAGTGGCTGATGGGTTTGAACCGCCAGCCATCTGGTGAGCAGTCAAGTGCCTTAGCCACTATGCTACCAGAGCTACTGATAGGGATGCAAAATGGTATAGTGATGAATTCCATGAGTGGTTAGTGAGAGGGTTTACTTGGATAAGTACTTTACTTCATAAGCAGCTGAAGTCAGATTCTGCTACAAGGTACATTCAGCTGCTCATGTGTAGGGATGTTCTATCTGCTGTAGATAGATCGAGTCTCTTAGGCTGGGTTCTCTAGAGAAGCAAAACAGGCAAAGCTTGTTGTTGTTAGGTGCCTTCAAGTCAGCTCCTACTCGTAGTGACCCTATTAACAACAGAAAAAGACACTGTCCAAAATATTACTGCAAAATTACTGCAGTAGTATATCAGACAGTGTTTCACTGCTCTTCATAAGGCTTTCAGGGGCCGATGGTTTCAGAAGCAGATGGCCCTTCTTCCCACTCTGTCTTAGCTCTGCTCAAACCTGTCCATCATGGATGACCCTGCTGGTATTTGAAACACCAGTGCCATAGTTTCCAGCCTCACAGCAACACGCAAGCCACCACAGTACAACAAACTGACAGATCAGTAGTGAAGCTTATAGGTATATATGTATAAGAATACATACATACATTTTTATATATATTTGTTGTTGTTGTTGTTGTTATGTGCTGTTGAGTCGGACCCGACTCATAGCACCCCCTCCTTGGGTTTCCAAGGCAGTATCACTACGGAAGTAGATTGCCCCATCTTCCTTCCAAGGAGTGGCTGGTGGGTTTGAGCTGCCAGCCTTCTGGTTAGCAGTCAAGTGCCTTAGGCACTATGCTACCAGAGCTATATGTATGTATGTGTGTGTGTGTGTGTGTGTATATATATATATAGTGTGTGTGTGCGTGCGTGCGTGTATGTATGTATGTATATACAGAGAGAGATTTATCTCAAGGAAATGGCTCACACAGTTGTAGAGGCTGGAAAATCCCAAGTCTTTGGGTCAAATGTTATGGTAGTTAAAGGTGTGTGTCAATTTGGTTGGGGCTGGTTGAGTGGCTGGGCAGCTGGTGATAGTTATTCCCCATGATGAGACTGGCAATCAACTCCATGGTGGGATCTACCACAGGCAGCTGAGGAGTTGCTTTAGGGATGTGGTCTGCTTCCCGTACATAGGAAACAACTTTGGGAATGGTCTCTAGCATATGGCATGCTTGAACCCTGCATGTAGCTGAGTCATTGTTCAGCAGCCTGCCTGCTCTGCTGATCTCGGGACTTCATCTGGATTTGAATTAGTGGCCTGCCATGTTATTTGGT
>NW_006922318.1:118964-121696 GCF_000298275.1 Orycteropus afer afer | reverse complement strand
AATCCAAAGATCAGAAGGCAATACAGCAGGCCACCGGTTCAAGTCCAAAGAACCAGAGGTCAGATAATGAGCCAGATGCAGGTCCAGATTGAACAAAAAGTTAGAGTTTTGCCAGAATGTCCATATATATTGGAAGGAGGCCACACCTCAGGGAGACTCTCTTTCAACTGATGGGCTACTCATAGCAGATCTCATCATGTAAGTGATTGCATTCTATCGGACCTCATCATGGGGGATGACTACATCATAGGTGCCAAACGACTGAGAATCAGGGCCCACGCAATATTAACTATCACAGACAGATAGGAAGATGGTAGATAGAGATATGGATACATACATACATAGATAAAACACATAGATACATAGGTAAAGATATACATATAGATGTTCCCCTGGGTGGCACAAAGGGTTTGCACTCAACTTCTAATCTAAATGTTGGTGGTTTGAACCTGCCTACTGATGCCACAGAAGAAAGGCCTGATGATTTTTTTTTTCTGTGAAGATTATAGCCAAGAAAACATTATGGAGCAGTTCTATTCTATAATCTATGTGTTTGCCATGAATCAGAATTGACCTGACAGGTCTTAGAGATTTAGGTAAAAATTTAGATCTAGATAATGAACCCTGGTGGTGCAATTGTTAAGCACTTGACATTAACCAAAAGGCTGGTGATTCAAATCCCATTCACAGCTCCATGGGAGGAAGAGCTGGTGATTCACTTCAGTAAAGATTACAACCTAGGAAATCCTATGATGCAGTTCTACTCTTTTACATGGGTTGCTATGAGTTGAAATCAACTCAATGGCACCTAACAACAAGATAGATATTGACATTGTGAACAGAGGAAACAAATAGGGCTTCAAACGTTAGCTTTAAATCAGTAAACAGAGGTATCTAATACTGCTTCAATATCAGATATTTGTCACTATTGGCAAGTCATGAAATCGGAGGGATGTGTCTGCCTTTCCAGGAGTAGGATTATACTGGAGCCAATTCCTGAGCCCCATATTTATTAAAATATTAATATCTGAAATCACACTTACGCTTCTACAAAACACTGTGAAAGAGAATCAGGTTCTTTCTCCTGGATTCCATTGCTTCTCTAGGATGTTCTAGTCACTTTTAGGTGTGTGCAGTTCTCATGCCCGTTGAAAAGTTATAATTGCATATATTCTCAATGGAGACCTTTATCTGGAGTCACATGGCTCTTCAATAGACAACTCTATGGACTTATCTCCAGGGTGAGCAGCAGGAGGATGTAGACAATTCTTTCCCCACATATTTGAATTAAAACGGTGATATAGATGAAGATCCAAGACCACAGATTAGATGGATACACTATACATCTACAACAAAGATGGAGAAACCAAGTAAAATGGATATGAATGAAAATCCTAGAACTCAGAGCTTCAAATGAAAGGATGAAGAAGCAGACCAAATACTGAAGAGAGGAAGAGACTGAATGAAACAAATGAACGGTAAACTGCCAACTGGCTCAGTGTGGCCATTTTGAATTATGGCAAGCAGCATTCCAAATTAGAGTGGGAACTGAAAGGTTAGGAAAATCAAACCTTACAATTAAAGGGTTAATAAAAGCAAACCTCACAGAATTACACTCAGCCAAAATGGAATGTTACAAAAAAAAAAAAAAAAAAAAGCCAGACTATAAGACTTCTGAAAATAGTTAATGACTACTGTCTGACTCTTGTAAAAAGTTATCTTATAGGAGCACCATGACCTAAAGAAAGGAATGGGCCGATCACAGGACTTGACTGACTAAACCCTATGACATCTTAAACCCTGGGACAAAGAAATGAGAAGTTCAGAGAGAAGGATAAAAAGGACCCTAACTCAGACAAATGCTGGTTCGTCTCTCTAGCACAGCCAGCCAGCCCATTTGCTTTGATGCTTGCATCTCTTAAAGAAATTCTCCTTTTCTATTTCTCTGTCCTGATTTCTCTCGGCATCATCAACCCAACCTTACAGGAACCAAATAAGCGGCTTTGCTTGCCCAGGACTGAACCAGCACCCACATTGGTAATTGGTAATCAGAGAGTGTGGATGCCCCACCTTCTGCTGCCCATCCAGTCAGCAGTGCCCATCTGCTCCTCCCCAGTGAGAAGTGTGCAGGACTTGGCACTGTATTCCCACACAGCTATATTTGGCAGCTAGCACTTTTGCCAGTACTGTGCTACTTTTCTTCTTTAGTTTCTTTTTCTTTTTCCCTTCATTTTAGTTCTTCCTTCTTCCCCTGCTAGGTTTTCTCTTCTTTCTTTTTTCTTCCTCTTCCTCCCTTCTTTTGTTTGTAATACCACATAACAGGCAGATACCATCCCCCAAGATCACCAGCACTGACCCTTGCCCCTTCGTGTACAGTGACGTGCACTCCCCTAGAGTGAACTCTGCATTCCTACTACAGCTGTGTTTGGCAAAAAAACAAAACAAAACAAAACAGTTTTCTCAATTTGTCCCTCTCCCTCACCCCCTTTCCCCCCCTTTTCTTTCTTCTGTTTTTCCTTCCTCTTACTTCTCCTTTTTCCCCTTTTTCTTCTACTTTTGTTTCTGATCCAGCTGAGCAGGTGCCCTGTCCCTCACCACCTCCATGCTCAGTACCACCTGCCCCTTCAAATTCAGCCATGTGTGTTCCTGCAGCACAAGTGCCACATTTCTTTCCACTGCAGCTGTGTTTGGTGGCTAGCACTTACACCAGCACTGTGCCACATTTTTTTGTT
>NW_006922318.1:110748-118268 GCF_000298275.1 Orycteropus afer afer | reverse complement strand
GAGAGAGGAAGAGCCCCAAATAGATGGATTGGCATACTTCCTGCAACAGTAAGCTCAAATATAACAATAATTGTGAAGATGGCACAGGACCACGCAGAGTTTTGTTCTGTTGTATGTAGGGTCACTATGAGCTGGAACTAACTTGCTAGCACCTAACACTAACAACAACCTATCTATTCAAATATAAAATTTTTAGTTTTAATAAACTTTATTGGATACAGGAAATCATTTTCACCAAACAATGACAGGTCATACAGGCATTTCCTAATATTTGGAATATTGGAAACTTCAAGTTGGTTGGAATTTTTAGTTGGATGCTCTTTGTCGGCTGGTTCTGTTATGAATGTGTTGCATCCTTTCTAAATAATTCACTAATCTGCCTATGGGTAGTAGATAGTTGTGGTTCTTTGTGGTCTGTCAGAATCTGAAAGCACTTTGTAAGTACTCATTCTACTGTTCAGGCAGACTCTTTTCCAGTTTCATTCACAGCTTGGGCACATGACCTATTCTCCAGCAATCAGATTCCATATCCCAGTGGTTGAATCAGAATTGAATCATGGGAAACCTCACTGAATTCAAGGGGCTGTGGTTGATGATAAGATTCCAAAAGCAGCAGTAGGAATGATTGTGGTGCTAACATTCATTGTCTGATATTCATAGTATTTGAAAAACAATCCCAGAGGTAGCAGGAATGGTATTTTCACAGGTCCAAATTGCAGCATTATTTGAGGTTGTTCTGGTTACCTAGTACTACTCTGACAAGAATGTACCACAAATGGGATGGCTTGAAGAAACGGTTTATTTTCTTATAGTTTGAAGGCTTTAAGTCTGAGTTTAAAGTGCCAGGCTCTAGGGACAGGATGAAAGCCCCTCAACCTTGGGCTTCAGCTCTGCCTCCTGCTTCTGGCCCACTGAAGCTGGAGGCTTTTCTTCACTCACCTGCCAGCTGCTGAGGCTGACAAGCCCAAGGTTGACAAGTAACCAGGCACAGTCCCAATGTTACCAAACCACATGGCAGGTCATTAATTTCAGCTCCATTGAAAGTCCCAAGATTGGCAGAGCATGGAAGGCTCATAACAATGACACGGCTACATGCAGTGTTCAAATGTGCCATAAACTAGAGAATATCCCCAAGGTTTCTCCTTCTATACAGGAAGCAGACCACATCCCTACGGCAGCTACTCAGCAGCTCACGGTAGATTCCACCATGGAGTTGACTACCAGTCTCATCATGCGGAGCACTACATCTAGCTGCCCAGGCACTCAACCAGGCCCAGCGAAGTTGACACACAAACTTAACTGCCACAGGGGTATAGCTCCTGGCTGAGGGAGCCCTGTAGGTGCAATGATTAAGTGCTCTGATGCTAATCAAAGGTCAGAAGTTCAAACCCACTAGTCGTTCCAAGGGAAAAAGATGTGATATATTTTAGATAAATTAAGAAATTTATACTTACAAAAAAATAAAATAAAAAAGGCTTTTGGGCACCATAAAATCTATGTGAGGGTAAGATTTCATGGCTTAGAGTGTTGTAGGATGTTCAGCAAGGAACTAAACCCACTGCTGTATAGTCAATTTTGACTCCTGGCAATCTTACCCTCACATAGATCGTATGGTGCCCAAAGATGTTTTGTTTGTTTGTTTTTTAAGTGCAAATTCCTTAATTTATCTAAAAATATACCTAACAAACATCTGCCGATTCAACATTTTTCACATGTACAATTTAGTGATATCAGTTATATTAATCATTGCGGTGCAGTGAATTACCTAGTATGGCTCTTCTATTCATAGTCTTTGTGGCTCCTACCACATGACTAGGTGGTTGTGTTGTTGTTAGGTGTCATTGAATCGGTTACAACTCATAGCAGCCTCATGCACAACACAATAAAGTATTATCTAATCCTGCGCCATCCTCATTGCCTTAGTTGTCTAGTGCTGCTATAACAGAAATAACACAAATGAGTGACTTTAACACACATTCTTTTACAGTTTAGGTTAGAAGCCTAAATTCAGAGTGCCAGCTCTAGGGGCTGGGTGAAGGCCACTTGACCTTGGTCTTCAGCTCTATCTCTTGTTCCAGGCCGATTGGAGCTGAAGGCTTCTTCTGACCCATGCAGTTACTTGCTGCTGAAGCTGATGAGCCCAAGATAAGCAGGTAAAATGGTCAATCCCAAGATCAGCATACAACACAGCAAACCATTGGTCGAATTCCAGGAGCTGGATATTAAGACTTGGCCAAATGCAGGAACCAAATGTGCCAAAAAGCTAGACAACTTTCTCATTATATGCTAGAAGCAGGCCACACCCCTAAGTTTACTCCCTTTCAACTACTTAACTATTCACGGCAGATTCCACCATGAAGGTGATTAAAATCTCATCATGGGGAATAACTACATCCAGCTGCCAACCCACTCAAAACCGCAGTCCAGCCAAGTTGACACATAACCTGAACTACCCACATTCAAAATAGCTGCTATGTTTGAGCCCATCGTTGGAGCCAGTGTGTCAATCCATCTTGTTGAGGGTCTTCCTCTTTTTCCCTGACCCTCTACCAAGCATGACATCCTTCTCCAGGTACTGGTCCCTCCTGACAACATGATCAGAGTACATTAGACAACATCTGGCCATTCTCACTTCTAAGAAACATTGCAGCTGTATCTCTTCAAAGACAGATCCATCCATTCTTCTGGCAGTCCATAGTATTTTCAATACTCTTCGCCAACACCGCTATTCAAATGTGTCAATTCTTTGGTCGTCCTTATTCAGGATGACTCAGTAGGACTATACAAATGTGAGGTGCTTTGTGGCCCACCAAGGGGATTGGATAGCTTATTAGTAACATAAATAAGGTACATGGCACCCTTGTGGGGGTGGGACCATGGAAATAAGCTGTATGGAACCCTAACACGGGGATTTGTCAGTTTCGCTATCAGCTAGGCTTAAAATGAGTCATCCCAGAGGTGGAAAGGTGGATCTCACTGTTATCAAGAGAGAGGAGTCAAGAGTGGAGTGTGTTCTTGGACCAGAGATCCTGCAAAAAGAAAGCAGAGAGACAACAGAGAGAGTGTAGCAGCAGAGTCAGCAGAACCAAGAGACTGGCACCAGACAGAGTGGTGGGCTTCCTGGCCCATGGAGCAAGAAAGGTGAGTACCTTCAGGCAGGAGGCTTGCTAATGGAGTGGAGTACCTCTCTTGGCACCTATTCAGCAAAGCTAAAAGGTCCTTGTAACACTAGCCCAAGAAGGGCAGAGGGTGAGGGCTGAGAGAAACAGGCCTGAAGCACAGCTGAGAAGAAGTTGTCCTGATTGAAGAACCATATACAGATTGTTTTCTGATTCCGAATTGTAACCTGTGACTTCCTTAATCATCCTTATGATCATGAGTGTTGAGTGTGAGTTCTGTGTGGCCACTGCAATGAATTATTGAACCCAGCAGAGAAGTAGAGAGTGGTGGTGCGGGGGGGTTGGTGTCAGAACTAGTGGAAAGACTGGAGGGTGGTGGCAAGTCTGACCCCAGTCTCATAGGAATCAGCCTTAGGCTGATGCTGCTGATGGTGATTGATTCTGTCCTCCCCACGTGAAATTACAAGAGGTCAGAGGATGCTTCCCCCATGCCCTTTATGAAATCATGTTAAACATCACATATAGTTGCCAAATTTCTCGTCATCAGAAATAGAAACTCACTGCTTTTTAAACAATGGCTCCTTCCCCCTCCCCATGACCCACCCCGCTCTCACCTCTAATAAACTTTGCTCTCTATACATTTGCTTATTCTTGTTATTTCAAATTAGTGAGGTCATACAATATGTCATTTTGTGTTTGACATATTTCACTCAACAGAATGTCTTCAAGTTTCATTCATGTTGTAGCATGTACCAGGACTTCATTTTTCCTTGTGGCTGAGTAGTATTCCATTGTATATATGTACCTCATTTCGTTTATCCATTCATCCTCTGATAGACTTTTCAGTTGTTTCCACCCTTTGGCTATTATGCAAAGTGTTGAAATAAACACTGGTATACATGTGTTTATTTGCATCACTGCTTTCAAGTCTCCTGGATATATACCCAAGAGTGGAATCGCTGGGTCATATAGTAGTCCTATGTTTAATTTTCCAAAACCTTTTAATAAAGGCTTATTGGCTTATCGTTTCCATTGTCACTGTTGTGGCAATTCTGACTCATGGCGATTCCATGTGTGCAGAGTAGAACTGCTCCATGGAGTTTCCAAGGCTACAACCTTTAGGTAGCAGATTGCCAGGCCTCTCTTACGAGATACCTCTGGGTGGGTTGGGACTACCAATCTTCTAGCTAGTAGTAGAGCACTCAACCATTTGCACTACCCGAGGACTCCATAGTTTGTTTCAATTTTTTGTAAATAAGACACTTTAGTAATACACTATGAAACCTCAAAATACATAAACCTAGTTCTGTGTTATTTATTACAGGCCTTAATTGTATCTGTAAGCCCAGTTGGGGAACCTTCCATTTATTGAAATAAACTTAACAAGTAGTGTTCTTTGTCATGGATAATAGGCAAATGGAAACAAAGTATAATATACCTAAGTATAGCTCCTAACAAAAACATGATCAGCCCTCTTATTTGTCATAGAATTCTTTCATAAACAAACCAAAAATAGCCTCAAAAGATTTCTAAATACAGAACTCAAGATATCAATCTGGCAGAGATGGCAGATAACATGCTATCTCAAAATTAAGCAGATCTGGTGGCGCAGTGCCTAAGGCATTTGACTGCTAACCAGAAGGTTGGTGATTCAAACCCACCAGTTGCTCCACAAAAGGAAGATGGGACAATCTACTTCCGCAAAGATTCATTGCCTTGGAAACCCAATGGGGGTTGCTATGAGTCAGAATTGACTCAATGGTAGTGGGTGTCTCAAAATTAGAGGCTAATCTTCAGATATAGTGTATGCTATTAGGCATTTCAGAAAGAAAAAGTGTGAAAGGAAGAAAACCAAACAAAACTCACTGCCATTGAGTTGGATCTGACTCATAGCGACCCCTCCTTGGGTTTCCAAGGCAGTAACACTATGGAAATAGATTGCTCAACCTTCCTTCTGAGGAATGGCTGGTGGGTTTGAACCACCAGCCTTCTGGTTAGCAGTCAAATGCTTTAGGCACTACACCACCAGAGCTCCTAGAAAGGAGGAAAGGAGCTAGACATTAACAGGTCAAGAAAAAGAATGATGGCCTAAGTACATAGAGGTAGACTGGTGTTTCTAGACTTCTGACAAACAAAAATTATTATAATAAATTGTGATAATATTGCACGTGAAAAAAAATGGGTCAACTTCTTAATTCATTTATTGGTACAATATATTCTTTGTTGTGGAAAGAATTAAATTTGATATGGTTCTAATCAGCTTCTGTCTTGTGTATTGGTCCAAAGAAATTATTTTTTTCTCTAAAAGAAACTTTATAGACCACTGATCTGTGTCATGAACGAGTCACATTTGATTATAAAGAAATGATCTTACTATAATGGGAACTATCCCTATAATATTTATATGCCAACCTCTTACATTTTCAAATGTTTCTTTAAGAGCAGTATTATATTCCAAGGATAGCAGGTGGCATAGAACCCATGCAGTATTTAAGGATTGCAGTTTAAGTTTCAATTTTCACAAACTACTTTTCATGCAGTGAAAGCAATTATACATGTTAGTTCTGATGGGACTCCTGTCAGCATTCACTACATTCAATTCTTGGTAAGAATGAGTATTACTATTTTATTATCTAGATATGCATACATAAGCCTAACATGCCATCATAATTCATGTACTACTACTTTTGGAAATCTACTTTTTAAAATATTTTATTTTATAGTAACTCTGTATAAGTGGCATTGTGGATAAGTTACATTATTTGCATAAAATAATCTGCCCTGATCATGTTGTATGTGTATCTATATGCACAACTCACTCTTCCATTTGAGCCCAGTGGCAGAGTTTATAGGGATAAAGACTCCTCAAGAAACAAAGGTGTTTGATAATAGATGATAAAAGATGACTTTTTTCTGTATTTTATAGACAACTTCATATAGGAGTGCTGCTGATGTAGTGGTTAAAGCACTTGGAAACTCTATGTGGCAGTTCTATTCTGTCCTATAGTGTCTTCATGAGTTGGGATCAACTGGAGAGCAGTGGGTGTATAGTCAACTTCTTATTGACTTTTCCAATGTCACAGGACAGATATTTTTAAACTCCTAATATTTCAGCACGGGCCTGGGTGTGCCTTGCTCGGGGGTCACGCGATAGTGCGCTAACAGGAGATGTCGACAGGCGCGTCCCACCACCAAGGGGCGGATGGAACCGGGTGGCGGAGGCACGGGTGTGCCCCCACCCACGCCACCCAATGGTGGTGGGTTGGCGGTTCAAACCCACCAGCCGTCTTCAAAAGGAAGATTGGGAGATCTACTTCACTAGAGATACCGCCTTGGAAACCCAAGGAGGGGGTCGCTGTGAATTGCAATCCACTGGATGGCAGTGGGTTTTTTTTGTTTTACATTTTTCGGCAGCTATTTTATACTACCCTTGTCTGTTATTCACAATGAAAATCATCAAATAAACTTTTCCGAAGTATCCAGAAGATACCAAAGGTGCCCAGTTGGTAACCATGTTTAATATTTTAATATCCATTCAAAATGCAAGTTATACTCTAATTTAAGATAGCTAAAATTTTATTGAAAACAAAATTTATGCTAATTACATACAAAAGGTATATCACCACCAGTTCTGTTGACTGATATTTCCATTAAGTGTGGACAATGTCTTCAAAGAAAACCTCTTGAGGTTTCACAAATAACATTTTTATCATCTGAAAACCATATCATTTAGTAAATCTATTTAAAAAGAGAAAAACAATGAATTAAAGAAAGAAAGAATACAAAAAGAAAAGCATATGAACAAAGACAGTTTTTAGTAGAGCACTTATCTCAGAGCCTAAGGAACATGGACTTAGAATTCATTGTTTGAGAATGATTGTCTGTTGAGAGCCATATCATAGTTCACGTGAGTGATGCTCCCTATACTCGTAGAGTACACAGCCTGTGCAACTGTACCAACTTTGCTGGTTGAGAGACTCTATTTATCTGTTCAGTGGCATCATCTCAGAAGCATCTAGTGCTCCTAGATTCTTGATTCTGAGCCTCAAGTTATCTACTTCAAAATTGAAGATATTTAATTAGGGCCTTGAAGGAAAAGGTTAACTGTTAGAAAACTTATTTTCTGGTGTCACTTGGAACATGGACCACATATTTCCAAGGAAAATCAATGTCTTCATCACTATCTCTAAGCTGTGTAATTATGGATAAAATTTAAAATAACACTTTGTTTCTAATGCTATGCAACATTTTAAAACCACTTGTCTATGCAGAGATTATATCTACATCAAAAACTAATTTTAAAAACTTACTAATTCAGTAAGGAAGAAGTCAAACTATCCCTATTTGCTGATGATATGATCCTATACCTAGAAAACCCAAGAGATTCAATCAAAAAACTAC
>NW_006922318.1:107525-108638 GCF_000298275.1 Orycteropus afer afer | reverse complement strand
TATATGTGAACTGCTGTATGAAAAGTGAATTTACTCTGTAAATCTTCACCCAAATCCTAAAAAAAAAAAAAAAAAAAAAACAACTTACTAATTCAGAAATGCTAAAACTGATGAAAAAAATAACTCATAGAAAAGATTTTATTAATCCAGTTTTTAAATGTCCTCAAAAAGTGCTTTAAGTGATTTAAAGATTATTGTAGAAGAAAATGTTATTCCTTTTTGTCTTTTAAAGCTTTAATTCAATGAGACCAGAAAGAATACCGAAAACTAAAAACTCATTCATAAAAACCTTTGATGATGTTTAAAATCCCAATATCCAAATAGTGATATTCAACAACTTTTTTATCTTGAGCCAGCAGTACACAAGTTTTCACCATTCTCATTTTAAACAAATAGAGGAGAATACCATATATATTGTTAAAGACTTCGCAATCATAGATGTTAAGATTTTTTCCTTGTAATTGATCTCACAGAATTGTTTACATGGAAAAGGTTGAATTGGCAAATGTGTTATCTGTAGTTTTGTGAGAATGATAAAAAGGTAGGAACATGGATTGAGGTCTGTGACAGTGGCAGAGTAGGGAACTGCAAAAGTCCAAAAAGGATAGTAATAATGGTGGCACAAAAAACAAAAAAGAAAAAGAAAAAAAAGTCCGTCACTGCACAAAAACAGGTACTTACCTGTCAGAATCAACTTTATCGAACTCTAGAAACTAATCAAAGAATTATAGAAATCCGGCTAATGTTTAGCTCTAAAAGAAGAAAGCTAAATTTCAGTAAGAGAGCTCTTGGGAATTTTAACTTAACCTCCATACCTGGATTCCCAGCTTGGCAATGGACTTAAGAATGGGAGCTCACATTCTTTATATGCATTCCTAGTGCTGAAGAGAGTAGAATATACCTTGTTTTCAGGGAATTGTGTCTTAGGTCCCAAAATGGTGCAAATGATTTGCATTAGAAGCTCTGGTGGCACAGTGCCTAAGACATTTGACTGATAACCAGAAGGTTAGTGGTTCAAACCTATCAGCCACTCCACAGAAGGAAGACAGGGCAATCTACTTTTGTAAAGATTTGCCACTTTGGAAATCCAATGGGGTCACTATGAGTCAGGAT
>NW_006922318.1:105601-107387 GCF_000298275.1 Orycteropus afer afer | reverse complement strand
CTAGATGGCAGTGAATTTGGTTTTGGTTTGGACTAACCTAAAAGGTGGAGGTTTGAACCCACCCAATGGCACCACGGAAGAAAAGCCTGGCAATCTGCTTCTGTAAAGATTACAGCCAAGAAAATCCTGTGGAGCAGTTCTGCTCTGTAACCCAAGGGGGTTCCCTGAATCAGAATTGACTTGACAGTAGTAGGTTTGGTTTTGACTTTTGGTTTTGTTTTGGCCTCTCTGGTGGCTTCCTGAAAGACTAGCTCAGAAAGTTTGTTTTTTGCCTAACTCAGAGGTCTCCTAGGGCACAGGCACTACCTGGGTGGGGAATGGTTGTCAAAAACATTTAAAGGCAAATGTGTTAGCCACTGCCACATGGACAAAGGGTAATTGTTCAAACAAGTAATAGACAAATAATAATAACAAAAAACTGGGAGGAAAGATAGAGTGACGTGCTTTGTGTAATACAAAATAAATAAAGGCGCACTGGTGGTGTAGTGGTTAAGGCATTTGTCTGCTAACCAGAAGGGCAGTCATTAAAACCCACCAGCTGCTCTAGGGAAGAAAGCTAAGATAGTCTGCTTCTGTAAAGATTAATAGTCTTGGAAACCGAATGGCAATCGCTATGAGTTTTCAGGAAATGGTGGTTGTTCGTTTTGGTCTTAAGTCCCTGTTGCGGTTACCTAGTGCCAGTCTGACAAGAACACACTGCAAATGGGATTGCTTGAAGAAACAGGAGTTTGATGAATTTTGTTGTCGTTGTTATGTGCCATTGAATCGGACCCAACTCACAGTGGGTTTCTGAGGCAGTATCACTATGGAAGTAAATTGCCCCATCTTCCGTCCGAGGAGTGGCTGATGGGTTTGAACTGCCAACCTTCTGGTTAGCAGTCAAGTACCTTAGGCACTATGCTATCATTTAGACCCCAAAGCAGCTATCACGTAAGAGGTGGAGATACACTCTGAGGCCTAAAGGGGTGAGGAGGGGGGCTTCCAGATGAGAGCAGGCGGGCAGAAATGCCCTGAGGTAAGACAGTTTGGAGTTGAGGCTTTGGGAACCTGCAAGACCCTGAGTGGGAGGTCCTTTTAAATTAGGCTGTATGGAGCAGGGTCCGGTGGAGGGGTGGGTGGGTAGGATGGCTGTGAGGGATGTGAGGGTCTATTGTAGCTATGGAAGCTGTGTGCATGGCCAGATACTCCCATGATGTGTCTCAGCATTTGAGGTACTGAGCCTGGAATGGAGAATGGTTCTTCACAGGTGCTCTGGGATTGTGGGTAAACCAGAGAGAAAAGCCCACCTGGGCCTGACTGGTGGGTATCCTGTCTCCTGTCTCAGTGCACTTGAACACATGTACTAACTGGGTGTTTTATGCATGGCATGTGCAAGGAGTTTCTCAGAAATACAGGGGACACTCCCTTGAAATCAGTGTCAAGAAGCCATTGGACTAGAAGTCTTTGCTTTGAGCTGAGGGAGAAAGAGACTACTACTTTCAAATGATTACTTTCCAAATGATACTCAAATTAACTTGTCTTGGGTGTAATTTAGCATACTCTACACCTAGGAAAGGAGCTCTGGTGGAGCAGTGGTTAAAGCACTGGGCTGCTAGCCAAAAGTAAGTGGTTGGAGGGAGGCGGGGCAAGATGGCGGACTAGGCAGAAGGATTGCACAGACCCTCTTCAACTAAGAAAAGAGAAACCAATAAATACAGACACAGAAGATAATCTTGGACCCCTGAGCCTTGAAGGAAAGGATGCAGATTTGGACTAAACCCCAACTAGCAGAAGAATTTGCGTGAAA
>NW_006922318.1:95063-95594 GCF_000298275.1 Orycteropus afer afer | reverse complement strand
AAAAAAAAAAAAAAAGCAAAAGTAAGTGGTTGGAAACCACCAGCTGCTCTGCAGGAAAAAGATGAGGCAGTCTGGTTCCCGAAAGATTTGTAGACTTGGAAACCCCATGGGGCAGGTTTACTCTGTTCTACAGGGTCGCTACAAGCTGGAATTGATGGGATGGTCATGGATTTGGTTTTGGGATTAAGCCTAGGAAATCCTATGGGGCAGTTATGCTTTGTCATGTGGTTTTGGTATGAGTGGAAATTGGCAGACAACATGTAATAACAACAAAGGGAGGGCTAGATTCAGGGGCCATCAAATGAATGAAAATAGGGTTGTTTGTATGGAAAGGATGCTGGGAGGGAGTGATATGATGCCTTTAGTCCTTGACACAAAATCTAGGAGTTCTATGTTCCATCCAGGTGAGGAAAATGCCCCCACATCCAAATTAAATAACCTATCCTCTAATGGAGGAAAATGTACCTAGTTTTACTTGTCAAGCAGCATTCAAATATTTTTGGGAATTTTGTCCTACAGCATTGAAAGTAC
>NW_006922318.1:92645-93815 GCF_000298275.1 Orycteropus afer afer | reverse complement strand
CCTACCAACAGCAACCATAGAAGGAGGTGCTGCTTAATCTTTGCAGGGCCCAGAAGTCCAGTCCAGCACCCAACAGTGATCCTCCCAGCTATGAATTCCCCTGCAGTCCATGGGCTCACACCAAAACCCTCGAGATCAATGTATGAGAGTTATAGCCCTGAAGCGTTTGAGGGAATAAATCATACTGACCCCAGTACTTTCCACTCCCACAGGTGCAGCCAGGCCTGGCACTAGTGCCTCAGGGAGGGTGTGTTTCAGGCCATCAGCTCTTCCCACCCCCAGTGGAGTCTGTCAGATACTTCACTCTGTAGTTGAAGTGGGCAGTCAACGTTCTAAGTGCTATGCGGCCAGTACTGGGCTGCAAAGAACGTAGTGCACCACATCTTTACACAAATACTGTGCACATTGTGCATTTTTTTGCAAACCATGCAACCTCCTGGCACATTGCTTTTCTGTGCATGTTATGCACATTATATGTGAACATACATCATCTTCGTATTATTTTCCTTCTTGGTAACACAGAGATTTTCCTCCCTCACTCCCTCCCTCCCTTCCATCCTTGCTCGGTTCTCTCCCCTTCTTCCCCTCTCCTCCTTCCCTTTTCTTTCTTACCAATGTTGAAATAGTTCCGAATATTAGTCAATGAATCATTTTTGTTATGCATTTATTTTGCACCCTCAGGTTTCAGAGTACGAGTTATGCAATTCTGTAGAACAGATTCAGTCACCTCTTTGTTTATGATCTAGAACAACAGAAGGTGGCATCTGAATAAGTGTTATTATTATTTTAGAAATATGAAAGACCTTAGCAGTAAAATTGTTGGGCTCAATATAAAGAGATACTTAATGTGACATAAGATAAATACATTTTAAGTGCTATTCTGTAAAATTAAAAGATACATACTTAGATTTGCCTTATTTAACCTATAATGTAGGAGAAATTAAATGTCAATAAATTATATAATATGCTCATTGGTTCATTTATTCTCTAAGCAATGAGAGTTTGACCTTTGAAAACACAATGGTATTGCTGAAGGTGTTACTATTTTTGTCACAGAGTCTGAGTGAAGCTGGAGTGGTGTCATGGTAACCTAGAGATCTAACTAAAAAGCAGTGAGGAGATGATGGTGCAGGTGAGAGCAGTTAAGATGTGTCAATGCCCTGAGACAAA
>NW_006922318.1:90369-91875 GCF_000298275.1 Orycteropus afer afer | reverse complement strand
GATACTGCCTCGGAAACCCAAGGAGGGGTCGCTATGAGTCGAGGCCGACTCGACGGCACATAACAACAACAACAACAATGGTATACTTAAGGAACTACCAGCAAGAACCTGATTATAGGCACATGCACTTAACTTAGAATGTAAGATTTGAACTTTGAGCTGATGTTGTAAATGGATCATATTTTTGAAAGATTTGGGGAGAGTGGAAGAGCTCTGGTGGTGTAGTGGTTAAAGCATTTAGCTGCCAACAGAAAGGTCAGTGGTTCAAACTTATCAGCCACCTCACAGAAGAAACGTGAGTCAGTCTGCTCCCATGAAGATTGCCAGCCTTGGCAACCCTATGGTTATGGGGCAGTTTTATTCTGTCCTATAGGGTTGCTTTCAGTCAAAATTGACTCAATTGCAGTGGGTTACATATCTGTGTGTGCGTTTACAAATAAATACACACATACACATATGTATGTATACACATATTACTGGTGAAAAACATTTGCTCTCAGCTACTAACGTGAAGGCTAGCAGTTGAGACCACCCCAGCAGTGCTGTGAAAGCGAGCCGTGGGGATCTGTGTCCATCAGAAAACCTTAGGGAGCAGCTCTACTCTGTAACACACGGGGGTGCCACGAGTCAGGGATCAGTAGAGGGCAATGAGTTTTGTTTTCGTTGTTGTTGTTGTTATGTGCCATCGAGTCGACCCCAACTCATAGCGACCCCTTGGGTTTCCGAGGCCGTGTCACTACATAAGTAGATTGCCCAAGCTTCCTTCTGAGGAGTGGCTGGTGGGTTTGAACGGCCAGCCTTCTGATTAGCAGTCAAGTGCCTTAGGCACTATGCTATGTACATGTCTGTGTGTCTATCTATCATCTATCTATGTATATGTGGGTATTCTTTCAAAATGTTATTTCTGTCTCTGTCTCTGTCTCTGTCTCTCTCTCTCTCTCTCTCTCTCCCTCATTTTATTTTTGAGAAAGAAAAAATTTAAAAGGAAAAGCTATATTACGTGGAAAAGAGTGATTTGTCTTTCAAGTAGGTTTTTTTTTTAAAAAAAAAATTATTATGACTTGGGTGTAAATTTACAAAACAGATTCATTTTACTCCCAACAGTTCATACACATTTTGCTTCATGACACTGATTACAATCCTCACAATAAACAGCTCTCCCCCCCACCCCTCCCCGTGATTACCTTTTCCCTGTGTCCTCATACCTCTGTCATCCTGTCCGTGTTGTTTTCTGCTATGCGCATGCTGCCCTTCTGATCTCTCATGGTTGACTGTTCCAGGGGGTGCATCTCCCTGGGGCAGGTGTTCCACTCATAGGCCTCTCTACTGTTTGGTTGCTCAGGATCCAGAGCTGGGCAGGAGAGCTCATGGGGGGAACCTCAGGGGAAGGGTGCTACAGTGCAGGAAAGAGTGGAGCTGGACACAGTACCAGCCCCTGAGTGGAGCCACCTTTCAAGGAATCCTGGAGCTACAGGCAGAAAAACACTATGCAGATGAACCTACAGA
>NW_006922318.1:86716-88971 GCF_000298275.1 Orycteropus afer afer | reverse complement strand
ACGCCTCCTTCATTTAAAGTGCTTAAGAGGAAAGGTGTCAGTTTGAAGACTAAGGTGTGTCTGACCCAGTCCACATACGCGTTTGAGAGCTGGACAATCAGTAAGGAAGAATGCGGAAGAACTGATGCATTTGAAATGTGGTATTGGTGAAAAATATTGAATGAACCATGTACAGCTAAAAGGAGGACTAGATCTGTCTTAGAGGAAATGCAGCCAGAATTCTAAGTTCCTTAAAAGCAAGAATGGCCAGAATTTGTCTCTTGTACTTGGGTCATGTTGTCAGAAGGGACCAGTTCCTGGAGGAGGGTATCATGCTTGGTAAAGTGGAGGGTCAGCTCCAAAAGGGGTAGACCCTCAACAGGATGCACTGAAACAGTGACTGTAACGATGGGCTCAGCCACGGCAACGATTGTGAGGAGGACGCCAGTCTGGGCAGTGTTTCATTCCGACCCCAAAACACCTCTAAAGTCAACAAAAATAATAAATGGCGTTTAGCACTATGATGATTCTTATCCAGATGATACCACTCTCTTCCAAGTAAACTTTTTTCCCTTAATCCAGGAGATGTCAGAAAATATTCAGTGGTCTTGGATGAAGAACATCAATTCAACTGATAATTGTTCTTAGTAAGTAAAACTACATAGATTTTCCCCATTAATTTATCAGTTATTTAGTTTGGATATGGGCTTCTTGTCCACTGCTGGATGCAACTCCAACCTGCTAGAATTTGTGTCAAAGAACAACTAGCTCTTCATCCTCCCACCTGCACTTCCATCCAAATCCCCTCTGTTTCCACTCATTTATCCTCTACCGAAACCCCTCCGTAGAGTTTAGGAGATTGCACTCAATGTACCAGTTACCATCCCGTCTGTTCCGACTCTGGGTGACTCTGTATGCGTCAGAGTATATCTGCGCTCCATAGAACTTGCTAGGCTGATTTTTCAGAACTAGATTGCCCAGCTTTTGTTCTGAGATGCCTCTGGGTGAATTGAAACCTCCAACTTTTCAATGAGCAGCGGAGTACTTACACCATTTGTATTACCCACTTAGAATAACCAGAATAAAAATAAAATGGCCTTTCATAACTGGGCCCTGTTTCTCCCAGGCCTAGGTAAAGAATGCCAACCCAGTGGATTCTGGACATCTAACCTCAAAAAAGTATCACTCGGAAAGAAGAAACACCTCATTTGCGCTTGTGCTTAACTGCATGAAGAAGGAGCAAACAAAACCTTCCACCACGACCCCCATGTGAAGATTTCATTCTGGTTTACCGAGGATCACAGAGTACATCCAAAGAACATGTTCTAAGAATCTGAGGCCTGCTCCCCATTTCCACAATCTCACCTAACTCCCCATCCCACTGAAGAACTTTATGTTTCCCATAGCCCTCAAAAGTGCCTTGCATCAAGAACTTTAAATTTGATTGCCCTCATCTGGAACATTCCCCCTTCTTACCCATACTTTTTACTTTAACTGTAGAAATTAGAGGGCATGTCAACATCTTCCTTTTATGGGTGAAGCCTATAGACTGTAAATTTATTAACATGTTCTTCATGTGTGTCATCTACTCATCCCAAAGGTCACAATGAGTCAAAATCTATTCAATGACACCAAAATAATAATAATAATACATGGCCCCTGAATTAATTTTGACTCATAGCAACACTATAGCATAGAGTAGAACTGCCCGATAGGGTTTTCAAGGCTATAAATCTTCATTGAAGCACCCTGCCACATCTTTCTCACATGGAGGGGCTGGTAGGTTCAAATCAGTGACCTTTAGGTTAGCGGCCAAGAGCTTAACCACTCACCACCAAGGCTCCTTAAAATTCTTACTATACCGAGGACTACCACAGACTCTTACAAAAAGCAGGTGGGAGAAGGTTGGGCAATCTACTTCCGTAGTGACACCACCTCCGAAACCCAAGGAAGGGTCGCTGTGAGTCGGGTTCAACTCGAGGGCACATAACAACAACAACAACAACAATAATTAACACCATTGAACAAGAGATTTGTTGACATTTAATTTCTCCTACATTCTGGAATAAGGTAAACACATGAGGTAAAGATGATTTCATTTTACAAAATGAGAGACTAAAAGAAGTAAGGTAAACCAAGGATTGGTCACTTTATTTTTCTCTACTTTGCTGAGCCGGCCATTTGGCTTTGGGGTTCTTTCACATTCCCAGGCCATTCCCGACTGTGAAGTTGCACTATCTTCTCTAGATGGAAAAAAAAAAAAAAAGACTTAGACA
>NW_006922318.1:74941-82368 GCF_000298275.1 Orycteropus afer afer | reverse complement strand
GAAAACACACGCTGATCTATTCCTTCTCTTCACCCCTTAGACTGAAATTTTTATGCAACATCTGTTCTAAAACTTTTCGTTTCTTCAGGATAAAAACTGGACCAGATGATTTCTTGAGTCCCTGCTCTTTTGAGGTTAATTGACACTGCATATGAAGGTGATCGTGTTGACAATGATTTCATCTCTGCTCTTTATTCATCCATCTCATTCATTTATTTGATATTTATAATGAATGTTCTCCTTATGTACTTTAACCCAGTACTTTGAGCAAAAAGTCCTTCTTATATCATCTGAGACATTTTGGAGTAGAAAGAAGGGAAGGAAATTGAGAAATAAAGTCTGCCTCAGGCTGGGAGGAGTGGACAGTGTGGGCACTAGAGGAATTCAGACCAGAGATGGAGTCCAGTTCTTTTGCTTATCACCTTGCTAACTGGAGAAAATTTCAGGTTCTTCATCTATTTGGTGAGTTTCTTAAGCCCTATCTCATAGGATTGTGAGAATATATGTACTGGTGGTGCAGTGGTTAAGGCATTTGGCTGTTAACCAGAAGGTTGGTGGTTCAAACCTACCAGCTGCTCCCCAGGAAAAATATGAGACAATCTACTTCCTTAAAGATTACATCCCTGGAAACCCAAGGAGGATCGCTATGAGTCGAGATGGACTTGATGGCAGTGAGTTTGAGTTTTTTGGGGAATGTAAAACATCTGACAAGATACTGAAAAGTAATAGGTCTTTAATGAATGGCACTTATTTGTACAATAATTTTGACCTGGATGGTACTGCCCTCCTCTCTGGAATTTTATTTTATTTTTTAATCCAGAAACTTTCAGAGAATATACAGCATCCCGAACTGCTCCTTAGCAAATAAGCCTACATAAAATTACCCTATTACAGCACATGCTATTTAATTGGGTGTGGGGTTGACTTCAATTCCAGAGACTTCTATGTGAGATGGCACACTGTAGCCCAATGCAAGAGGCCCAGGAAAGGTGGCTGTCAGAGAGGAAAACACACACACACACACTGATCGCTTCCTTCTCTTCACCATCTAGACTCAATGCTCCTAGATTTTATCCAGGTGCAACTGCTGTCCCTCTCAGGTGCCTTTTTTTCCAAGCTACTTCTATTTATATTGATTTCACCCTCATCAAAAATCTAGCCATTCTCTAAAGTTTTCCAACATCACTTAAGATAAGTTCATTAACATATCCTTTAATGGAGGGACCTGGAGCTCTGGTGGCATAGTGCCTAAGGCATTTGACTGCTAATCAGAAGGCTGGTGGTTCAAACCCACCAACCATTCCTCAGAAAGAAGGTGAAGCAATCTACTTATGTAGTGATACTGCCTTGGAAACCCAAGGAGGGGTCGCTAGGAGTTGGATCTGACTCAACAGCAGTGAGTTTGGTTTTGGTTTGTAGCTCTCTCAGCCCAGGACCAAGAATGGCAGCCCAGTGGATTTTTTGAATCTCACTTCTGGGAATATTTCCTTATTTCTCAGAAGCTCCCTCGAGACATTGTGCATAAAACACCTAGTAAGAAAAATGTGGACCAAAATTGAAAAACACAAAAATGACTAGAAGTACTGGTCAGATAGAGACTGGTGAAACCCCCTATTCTATGGCCTCAGGTTACGTTTCAGGCCTGGAATTGGACTCACTCCCTCAGTTGGCTCTCAGCCAAACAGTAGAGAGGCCTATGAGTGGAACACCTACCCCAGGGACATGCACCCCCTGGAACAGTCAACCATGAGAGATCAGAAGGGCGGCATGTGCATAGCAGAAAACAACACAGACGGGATGGCAGAGGTATGAGGACACAGGGAAAGGGTAATCACGGGGAGGGGTGGGGGGGAGAGCTGTTTATTGTGAGGTTTGCAATCGGTGCCATGAAGCAAAATGTGTATGAACTGTTGGGAGTAAAACGAATCTGCTTTGTAAATTTGCACTCAACGCACCATAATTCTGTTTTTTTTAAAGCTACTTGAAATACAAATCACGCTTTTCCAAGTAATACAGATTTTCCTTTTAAATTTTTTATTTCTCAAAAATAAAGAGAGAGAGAGAAATAACATTTGGGAAAAACACGCACATATACATAGATAGATAATAGATAGACACACAGATATGTATGTATGTATAGAAAACAACTCATTGCCCTCTACTCAATCCTGATTCCTGGCACCTCCATGTGTTACAGAGTAGAGTTGCTCCTTAAGGTTTTCTTATGGACCAAGATCCCCGGGGCTCACTTTCACAGTACTGCTTGGGTGATCTTAACTGCTAGCCGTCACATTAAAAGCTGAGAGCAAATCATTTGCGCCAGTAATGTGTGTATACACACATGTCTATGAGTGTGTGTTTATTTATACATACACATATGAAACCCACTGCCACTGAGTCAATTTTGAGTCATAGCCACCCTATAGGACAGAATAGAACTGCCCCAACCATAGGGTTTCCAAGACTGGAAATTTCATGGCAGCAGACTGCCTCATGTTTCTTCTGTGAAGCAGCTAGTCAGTTTGAACGACTGACCTTTTGTTGTTTGGCAGCCAAAAACTTTAACCATTACACCACCAGACCTCCTCCCGTCTCCCAAGATCTCTCAAAAATATGATCAAATTACAACATCAGCTCAAAATCCAAATCTCACCATCTAAGTTAAGTTCATGTGCCTATAATCAGGCTCTTGGCTATAGTTCCTTAAGTATACCAATGGAGCACAATTTATCTGTATTTGTGGGCCTGTCCAACCAAAGAGACAAGTTATCTGTTTCAGTGAACTCAATATACAATGGTAAGAGAGGCCTTGGATAACAGCTATAGACATTCCTGTTCAGAAAGAGGCAAAATGGGAAGTATAAAACGAGGCCCTGCCCAATAGGAGATTTGTATCCCCCAGAGCAAGGACAGTCAGTTTGTTGACTGAATTTCAAAGCCTGAGAATTTCCTTGGTTATCAGTTACAACCTGTTGGTTCTTTGTTCCACTCTTGGAGTATCTTAGTGATTTTTTTTTTTTTTTTAATGGAAGGCATCATGGGCTTGCAGTAACTCAAATCAGTTAATTAACAAACTGTGATCCAATCCCTAGGACAAGTACCTGGAACATGTACCTTGCCTCTCTCTCAGAGCCCTGTTGCATCCCCGGTCTTTGTCGGTCCACTCTGAGACACACTCTGTGAGAGTTTGGCACCTGGTTTCCACTCCCACAGCCTGACGTCACCCACCATTAGCTCAACTTAATCTTAAGTCCACTGAAGAACTCAAGTTTCCCAAATGCCCAAACACATTTGTCTCAGGGCATTGACACATCTTAACTGCTCTCACCTGCACCATCATCTCCTCACTGCTTTTTAGTTAGATCTCTGGGTTACCATGACACCACCCCAGCTTCACTCAGACTCTGTGACAAAAATCATAACACCTTTAGCAATACCATTGTGTTTTCCAAAGGTCAAACTCTCATTTTTTAGAGAATAAATGAACCAATGAACATATTATATAATTTATTGACATTTAATTTCTCCTATATAATAGGGTAAATTAGGGAAATCTAAGTATTTATCTTTTAATTTTACAGAATAGCACTTAAAATGTATGGATTATATGACCCATTATGTATCTCTTTATATTGAGCCCAACAATTTTACTGCTGAGATCTTTCATATTCCTAAAATTATAATAATACTTATTCAGATGCCACCTTCTGTTGTTCTAGATCATAAACAAAGAGGTGACTGAATCTGTTCTACAGAATTGCGTAACTCGTACTCTGAAACCTGAGGGTGCAAAATAAATGCATAACAAAAATGATTCATTGACTAATATTCTGAACTTATTTCAATATTGATAAGAAAGAAAAGGGAGGGAGGAGAGGGGAAGAAGGGGAGAGAACCAGGCAAGGAAGGAAGGGAGGGAGGGAGCGAGGGAGGAAAATCTCTGTGTTACCAAAAGGAAAATAATACGAAGATGATGTATGTTCACATATAATGTGCATAACATGCACAGGAAAGCAATGTGCCAGGAGGTTGCATGGTTTGCCAAAACAATGCACAATGTGCACAGTATTTGTGTAAAGATGTGGTGCACCACGTTCCTTGCAGCCCAGTACTGGCCGCATAGTACTTAGAACGTTGACTGCCCACTTCAACTACAGAGTGAAGTATCTGATAGACTCCGCTGGGGGTGGGAAGAGCTGATGGCCTGAAACACAACCTCCCTGAGGCACTGGTGCCAGGCCTGGCTGCACCTGTGGGAGTAGAAAGTACTGGGGTCAGTATGATTTATTTCCTCAAACACTTCAGGGCTGTAACTCTCATACATTGATCTCGAGGGTTTTGGTGTGAGCCCATGGACTGCAGGGGAATTCATAGCTGGGAGGATCACTGTTGGGTGCTGGACTGGACTTCTGGGCCCTGCAAAGATTAAGCAGCACCTCCTTCTATGGTTGCTGTTGGTAGGGCCCATAGAGTCAGTTCGTTTCATACCCTACATAAAACAATGAAAAGCCACTCTGTCTGTGCCATCACCATAGTATTGCCATGTTTGACTCCACTGTTAAAGGTGCGGCATCAGTCCACCTCACTGAGGGTCTTCCTCTTTTTCGCTAAACCTCTGTCACGCCTGATGCCTCCATCTCCCACCAGTCTCCAGGGACTGATCCCACCTCAAAGCCTGTGCAAAGTAAGTAAGACAAAGTCTCACCTTCCTTACTTCTAAGGAGCATTCTGCTTGTACATCTTCCAAGAGAGATTTGCTCATTCTTCTGGCTGTCAACGGTACATTCAATCTTCTTTGCCAATACCACGATTCATATGTATGAATTCTTCTTTGATATCCCTTATCCTTCTTTTCATCACCTGAGATAGGTTTTGGAGTAGTGATCAGAAAAGTGAATTCAAAGACCTGACGCAGGCAGGGAAGAGTCCAACAATGTGGGTTTCAAAGGAATTGACACCAGCCTTGTGTATCTGAGACACTTCAAGTTCTTCACATGCGAAGTGGGACTGAAAAGCCCTATCTCCCAGGACCTTGTAATGTATGTAATACATGTAAAGCACGTGGCAGAATGCTTGTCAAATATTGAGTCTTTAAAGAAGCCTGTTTTCATCTTGTTATGTTGATTAGTGATGATGTCAGGATACCACCCTCCCCTCTCGGAATTTTTTGTTTTGTTTTTCAAATCCCTAGGAATCTAAGAACATGCAGTGCTCTCAAACCAAAGGAAACCAAACCAGTGAGGTCCACTCCACCCCCTGTACAGAGTCAAAGTGCATTCCACAGGGTTTTCAAGGCTGTGACCTTTTAAAGCAGATCATCAGACCTCTGGGTGGCTTTGAACTGCCAACCTTTGGTTACTAGTTGAGCATTAAGGAGCTCTGGTGGCGTAGTGCCTCAGCCATTTGACTGCTAACCAGAAGGTTGGTGGTTCAAACCTAAGAGCTACTCCACGAAAAGAAGACTGGGCAATCTACTTTGGAAAGATGTAATTCCTCTGAAACCCAATGGGGGTTGCTATGAGTCGCAGTCTACTCGAAGGTAGTGAGTTTTTTTGTTTTGTTTTATAACTTTAGTGGAGCAGTCCTATTTGTCTATGGGACAAAACTCCGGAAAACACTTGAATTCTGCTTAACAAGTAAAACTAAGTACATTTTTCTCCATTAGAGGATAGGTTATTTAATTTGGATGTGGGGGCATTTTCCTCAGCTGGATGGAACATGGAACTCCTAGATTTTGTGTCAAGGACTAAAGGCATCATATCACACCCTCCCAGCCTCCCTTCCATCCAAACAACCCTATTTTCATTCATTTTATGGTCCCTAAAATCTAGCCCTCACTTTGTTGTTATTACGTGTTGTCTGTCAATTTCCACTCTTACCAAAACCACATGACAAAGCATAACTGCCCCATAGGATTTCCTAGGCTTAATCCCAAAACCAAATCCATGGCCATCCCGTCAATTCCACCTCAGAGCAACCCTGTAGAAAAGAGTAAAACCACCCCATAGGGTTTCCAAAGCTGCAAATCTTTAGGGAACCAGACTGCCTCATCTTTTTCCTGCAGAGCAGCTGGTGGTTTCCAACCACTTACCTTTTGGCTAGCATCCCAGTGCTTTTAACCACTGCTCCACCAGGGCTCCTATACTAGGTGTAGAGTATGGCAAATTACACCCCAGACAACTTAATTTGAGTATCATTTGAAAGGAGTAGGCTCTGGCTCCCCCAGCCCAAAGGGAAGACTTCTAGTCCAATGGCTTCTTAACACTGATTTCAAGGGAGTGTCACCTGTATTTCTGAGTAACTCCCTGGACATGCTATGCATAAAACACACAGTGAGTACATAAGGAGAAGCATTGGGAATAGTCGCTAGCTTATGGCATGTTTGGACCCTGCATGTAGCCATGTAGGAAACCCTACGGAGTAGCTGAACTCTGCACACATGGGGTTGCCATGAATCAGAACTGATTCCAACAACAACAAGCAGCAACAATATTGACATCCTTATAATATTCTCTTCCTCATCAATAAACATAGAATACTGCTTTATTTTAGACTTCCTTTTCGTAAATCCAGCTCTGGTGGTGTAGTGCCTAAGGCATCTGACTGCTAACCCACCAGGTTCAAACTCACCAGCCACTCCTTGGAAGATTGGGCAACCTACTTTCATATTGGTACCACCTCGGAAACCCAAGGAAGGGGGCTCACTATGAGTTGGATCTGACTTAACAGCCATGAGTTTGGGGTTCTTTGGTTTGGGCCTCTTGAGTCAGGGTCCTATGACTCTGATTACTTGGCCAAATCTCATAGACCATTGCAGGCAGTTGCAAGTGTTAGCTTATTAACCTCCTTAAATATTCTGCAGTCTGTGGTTGTTCTGCTTAATTTTAATTGGCCAAATCTCACAAGTAGTTGCAAGCAGTTACAGGTGTTACCTCACTGACTTTCTTATTCCGCCTCTCTCCCATTTCTCCTCCCTTTGCCCCAGGGCAGCCCTCCTGTCTTACCGTCCTGCCTAACAATCCAAAAAGGGAGTGGAGGAATGCAGGCCTGCTCCCAGAGTCCCACCAAACCCTCTGGCACTGTGAGCCCTCCGTGTACTGCTGTTACATGCTACGTTTTACCAACTGTGAAATTAGTATTTTTACACCATAACATGACTTTTCTTCCCTAAAGGAGGATTTAAAAATACAAGTTCTAAAAATACCTTCCAAAAAGAAATCCAACTAACTTGACAACTGAATCCCATAGTTCAGAAGCAAGTTACTTTTTTCCCCCTCCCTCCGTGGCAGGATTAAAATATTTCTGGTTTCTTGCTCCAGATGCACAGTTTTAAAGGGGCAATAGATTGGGAGTCCCTCTTCCTCGTTCTTGAAGTTTTTTTGCATTTTGCTGGCAGAAGTTTGAATGCTGTTATTCAGCATGTGAAG